>NC_143190.1:54815000-55052500 GCF_051530095.1 Phoenix dactylifera | reverse complement strand
CCATCAATCACAACCGCTTATTTCTACCGCCTCTATTCATAAAGCATGCGCCTTAGTGCATTATTATAGGAATAAGTAATTATGATTAATGGCATGTAATGGCTATGTGATGCATGTGGTGTAGAAAATAATTTTTTTTTATAGTAGAGGGTCGAACGAACACTGACAGAAACCAAACCAAACCTTTTTTATTGTTTATCATGGGCTCTGTTTGCTACTGTTGTTGTTGGCACTATGAATGGATTTTCCTAACCTTCATTCTCTGTACTTCTCTTTTCTATCCAATATAGCTTCAGCTACTTATATATATATATATAACTCTTTTAAGATCTATTGCCCTCTTTCAGTTCTAGAGCATGAACCTTGCAGATGCAAAAACTATACCAACGCTTGACCATTGGATGATGGTCGGAAGACCTAAAGCTTCCGTGAAGTTGACCCGCGGGCTCATTGTGGGTGCCAACTATTCTCGATTTGATGCCACCCTTAAAGTGAAAGCTAAAGAGTCATGACGAGCCACTCTCTATTTTTCTTGCCTTCCATCAACCATTAAAGCACTTTTCATCAAGTAAATGGTGATGCATGCGCACGATTGTCATGCTGCCACATAAACAAGCTTGTCAAAGTGTGGCTACGAGCAGTAGTAGAATAGTCCAGAATAGTTCTAGTGGCTCGTGGCAATCTATTAACAGCCAGACGTGCTTGTGGGATCCTATCTACAAAATTGGTCTTTTTGTGGTAGCCTAGTCACCATGGAGTCTCAGGGCCCATACAGAGATATTTTTTTTGATGGCCACCACATTATTTGATCATTGCATGCAATGCCTTGCATATAATGTATCGTAAATAATACATTTGATAATCGTCCATCCTTGAGATCAGATGATTTAATATCTAAGGAGAATCTGAACCTATTATGATGCTTTTTAAGGGCCTTGAGCTAGAAACAAAGCTGACTGGTTAATTGTAAGGGAAGCTGCTAGCCAAATTCATGCTTGCTACCCTATGCTTTATATGTCCATCTGCAAGCAACACACGTAAAACCTATCCGCAACTTTGCATTACATTATTCGATCTTTACCTACTTAAGTAGCTACTCCATTTGAAAGCTCCGCATATTAATCCTATCCTCAAATTTGCATTCTATGATATCTATTCGTAGGCACAGTAAATGGACCTCCTGTGCAACTTCGAAAACAAATCATGAGAGAGATTGTTCAAATAGCAAATTAAACAATGATCAGGATACAAACATGTCAAGCTATAGAGTAAGACTAGATGGCTTATCGATTATTATGTTAATGATCAAAATATCATGAATATATCAAGCTATACGACACGAATAAATTATTTATTGAATTTATTCATGCTAGTTGCTCGATCATTAAACTATCATCAACCTGTCGTTAGACTTTAAAACTCTTCTTGATGCTTCCGTATTTACTCAAACCAGCATTGAGAAAGGCATATGGCTGTGCAGATGTGACTAATAATAATTAAAAAAAACAGACGGCGGCAATTCTTATTTGCTTAAATTAATATTGTATAATCTTATAAATCTAATAAATCAAACTCTTGCTTCTGATTGATGTGTATGTTATATATATATATATATATATATATATATATATATATATATATATATATATAGATAAACAGGTAGTATAAAAGATGATAGCAAAGAAAAATGGGGGGCATGGTGTCATTTAATTTTACTATATAAATATTTCTAGTGAATTACACTCTCACCATTGGCTGACGTATGTATCTTGTACGGGTATGTTGGGGACCGCAAGAAGCTAAACCAAATCCAAATCAATCTCACCCTAAAAACTGACCGCTGAAGGGCTTTGACTCGTGGCTCTGGTTACCGCTGTTTTTTTTTTTAATTATTATTTTTTAACTATAAAACGGCCGGAAGGAGGGGAGAAGGAGGGGAGGCAAGCGTCGCACGCCAAGGCCGGAGAAAAAGAGAGCTCGGCGATTCGAATTCCTTGGTGAGCGATTTGCAGAGGGCTTCGTATACGATTGTTCGTAACTGGACCTCTTTTTTCGTTCTCTCTCTCTCTCTCTCTCTCTCTCTCTCTCTGTTTTCGATTTCTTGATCGGAACGGTTTCTTTACTTGATCCAGTTCTCGTAATGCAGTCGAAAAGCTCGGATTTTGGGGTCTTGGTTTGCTGTATGTGTTTATATACTAGACTTATGCTTAATTTGTGCTTTTTTACAATTTTTTTGGGGTGATTTTTCGCTGTTTTTCCTCTTGGTGATGATCGGAAGAGAGGAAGGAAGAACCTTGGAATGGAAGCCGAAGCTACAATTTGGTTTTTCTTGGTTTCTCGGAAGATTTTTTTTAAAAAATATAACTTTTTTCTAGGTGCTTTTTCTGGGAATCCAATTGGCGCACGCACATAGTTCGTAGCTTGAAGTTTTTGGAATGCCTTCAAGATTTTATTTAGTTTTTTGCCTTTAGACTCTTGTATCATGATCTGCATGGTGGGTTCTTGGATATCTAGTACTAGGGTTTGAATCCATGCAGGTGATTCTGTCGTTGCCCGTCGACTTTTGGCCTGAGTTAAAATTAAGTAGTTGAAGAATCTGCTGTAAATTTTTTTAAGCTGATATTTGGAAAATTTTGATGCTCTGAATTCGGCAGCTTCCATTATGCGTTGTTTGATTGTTGTTTTGGCTCAAATAATCATTTTGATCAATTACTTTTCTTCTAACTAATGAATGGAATTCAAGTGGAGAAACCATGATTTTGAAAGCAAAGGAAGACTAGGGAATTGTCTCTGTCTCGACTGTGAATCTTTCACCAATTCCATCCTATATATTGATTTTTTTTCACAAAAAAAATAGAAAATAGATTTTTTTGAAGGAGAAAGGAGGAAGCAAGAAGCTTCCCTCAAAATTTATTAGATGAAGAAATTATGTACAAGTGGAAAAGAGGTGGGGTACAAAATATGAAGATGTGGTCAAGAGGAGGGGCAATGCACAAGAGGCGCTAGGCTATTCCACAGCTTGACATGACTTTTGATCGACTTCTTACTACATAGCGGCTCCCCAGACATGATTTGGAGCACTTTGAAAGTTTCTTATATAACATGGCACAGACATGATTTTACCAATAATAATCATTATATATGATGAGACCTTGAAATCATTGATCTTAAGTCTGAACTCAGTTGAAGCCTTTCCTGTGTTGTATTAACCATTCACTCGTCATGTCTTAAATCATAAGTTTACTCCCCCCACCCCTTCCTTTCTTTTAGTCATCCCTTAAGTTATGACTTTTGTAATTCATACTCTCGATTTAGTTATGATGAAATTTTCATTCTCCCATCCGGATCAATGTTGCACATGCCCCCCTTGATGTTTCCATGTTATGTGCAATTAATTTCTTTTTCTCTGTTGATTGGCAGGTGCTTACTTGACCCTGGAGTCGCACTAAAGGCATCTGTTTCTCATCTCATCTGATATTTTGGTTATACCTGCGTGCTTGATGGGCTGCATCTCTACAAAGCACGCCAAACACACACCTGGATACGAAGATCCAAAAGTCCTTTCTACTGAGACAACTTGTGAGTTTATTCTTGCTAATGCCATATTTTGTGAGTATCTGACCTTTTCTTCGTCTTTCTTATTTTGTTTTCAAAACCTCATGCTTGAGGATCTAGTATATTCTCACGGTGATCTTCATGGCATTCCAATATCTGGCTACTGTCTTTAGGATATGTAGCATGGATGTATTTGTGAATCAAGTGTTGATTTTTTTTTCCTTGTCAGTGCATTAAGCTTTGAGCCTAAAACTCATGCATCTCAGGCATCCTAATGTTTATCAAATTTGTATTAAGCTTGTAATTGCTTGTCCAGTGCATGACTATTTGATGTAGTTTCATCTAAGTGGATGATAGATGCATTTTTTTCCATTTATTGCTAATATTACAGTACTCCTGGATGTCCATGTCTAACTGGAATTACACTGTATTGCATGACAGTTACTGTGAGTGAAGTAGAAGCTTTATATGAGCTATATAAAAAGTTGAGTTTTTCGATAATCAAAGATGGGCTAATACACAAGGTATTATCTTTGTTTAACACTCTGGAATTCGTGTATTTGCTTCATGGTTCTGGTTTTATGCCTCCTAGTATGAGCACCTAAATCATTTCTGTAAGCAGGAAGAATTCCAACTTGCGCTGTTCAGGAATAGCAAGAAGCAAAATCTGTTTGCAGACAGGGTCAGCTCACTCTTCTTTTCAATTTTAGTCATATCTTTGATAATTTTTGGGGACTTGTGAAATGCCTTAGTTTTCTGTAATGGGATTTGTCTAATCAATTGGGTTTCACAAGTTTACCTATTTGGAGCTTTGATAGATGGAAGAAAGCTTTAACGAGTACCAAACTCTGTACCATTTTTTAATCAAAATGGTACAGTATCGGTGTGGTATTGGTACTGACTTTACGTACTAAAACTAACATGGTCTAAAAAATTGAAAAACCATCAGTATCGACTGATACGGACGGTATGGTACCACCAGTACAAACCGGTATAAATCAGTATGGTACGATATGGCATAGCTATTTTGGCATCCTGGCACCTATACTAGTGTTGGTTTATGCTGGAATGGTAAGGTACCGGTCGTATCCATTTTGACGGTTTTTGAAACCATGGTTTTAAGTTTTAACAATCTTGTTCTTTGTGCTAGAGTACTGAGTTATATGACGGATGACTGTAAAGTTTTGTGCATGGCAGCCTATTAGGAGTGCCATATATCCAATTTCTCATATTATCTTGGCAATTTTCAATTTCTCATATTATCTTGACAATTTTCTGTAGGTATTTGACTTGTTTGATGTCAAACGCAATGGGGTTATTGATTTTGGAGAATTTGTTCGATCACTTAGCATTTTCCACCCTGATGCTCCAGAAGAAGATAAAATTGCATGTATGATCTTCACCATATATAATTTAGGTTTATTTTTATTCTTTTTCTTAGCCGATATATTCTATAGGTTTTGATGTTAATGGAACTATGTTATGCTTTGGATTCTATTAGACTTCTTTTAGCAGTGGATTTGAAAATTCAAGTTTTCATCTTTTCAAATGGCAGTTCGCATGTAGGAGTTCAGAATATGTTAGCTTTGTTTCCAGCAAGTCTCTGATTAATTTTTGATATAATTTAATGATTGTGGTTGATTTTTAACGCACAAATTTGGGGTATATTTGTGGCAGTTGCATTTAGATTGTATGACTTGAGGCAGACAGGATACATTGAACGTGATGAGGTAACTATCATCGGTTATTTTATTACTTTGTTTCCATTATTTGTGTTAAGGTTTAGTTTCTGCAGCATGCTTTTTGGTTATTCTGGATTTTCGGTATTGAGGAGGTGGTTGCCATAAGTATCTTAGCTTGGCCAGTAGTATTGCTGTTAATAATAAATCATTTTAGCTCGATGAATGGTAATAGATCCCATGATCCATCATCTTCGAAATTCTAGCAAGCGTCGTCATGTAGTCAAAGGGGCATTGTAGACTATAGTTTGAAGCCTCTAAAATAGTTGGTGTTCAATCAACTGTACAGTATCTTGTCATCAGTGGTACAATATATCTTTTTTTTGTTGGCACCATGAGTTCAGTTGATAATTATTAAACATTCATTACAAAATAATAGAAGAATTTAATTGTGGTATGTTAGAAAAAGGAGGAAATCTGGATACTTTAAGAATTTTAGAAATTTATCTCAAATAATTGGAAGATTTCATTGGATGCTGTACTGCTGAAACAACGAGGATATCCAACCTTTTCACTTAACAAGTTACAAAGTCTTGTTAGCTGTTCCCAAATTTCCTTGGTTGCTCAAACAGCAGCTTGTAGATTGTCCTCTGTGGAATTATAGTGATCAAGTAAAAAAGGTCATTATTAGCTTTAGGTTCTTCTTACTTCAAATTAATCTGACTGCTTTACAAAATAGCATCATTCTTCAAGAAATAAATCCCCATATTTTCTGCAACCATGTTATGTTTGTCCACACCTTTGAACATGCCATAAGTAATTCAATCTGTCATCAAAAACTGTAATGAACACTGACATGCAACCTAGGGATAGAGTTTTCACTAGTCTCCATATAGACGGCAAAGTTTATGGCACCAAAACAACTCAATTTTTTAATCCAGAGAAGCACTAAAACACTCCAAGGTGTAATAGCTACAATACCAGACACTTAATACTCCAGCTGTAACTTTTGGAAGATTACTTTTAAATCATTGGTGTTCTTTTACTAAAGCTAACCTTTTCTTTGGAGAAAGAGCTTCAGTGACTTTGTTTGAAATGATTATCATCATTATAGGTATGTATATGCAATGGAGTTAGTATAATTTAACTCATTGGCAAGATTAGAAAAGTTGGCCATGTTATGCCAGAGGGTGGGGTACCACACAGTGCATATGTGCTATGTGGGTGCATATGTTGTTGCTGCTACGAGGACATTTAGCAAAAAAATAAATCAAAATGATAAGAACAAGTGAGAATTAGAAATAAGAATGGAGATATTCAAAAATAAAAGAAAGTTTAGCTGTACACTTCCACGTCTTTAAGATTCTATATTCGTATGACAAATCAACCTAAAAATTAAATATTTCTTTAGGAACCATGCTTATATTTAAAATAAGCTAATGCAGCAAACAACCAATTATATGATGATGAACAAATTAAAAACACACAGAATTACACTACTACTTTTAAAAAAACACGATGTATTTAGGAACTATAAAGATGCATTTCATGTAACTGGTGTTTAAACAGTCTACCAAGTAAAGAAAGCAGATAGCATTTAGACTGCTACTCTTCAAATAAGCACTCAAAAGTCAATTTTTTCCTTGGGAAGTGGCTTAGTAAACAACAATTCATCATCAAAATCCTTATGTCTCTGGGCTGCATGTGCCGGTTTTCTGGGCCTATGCAGGTGCTTAGCAGCTCTATAGAACCCTAGCTACAGGAGGACTGCATTGGTCCAACATGATAAGCCAAGCTGCATCTGCATACATGAGCACTTAAATGGCTGCTCATACTGTATCTTACTATATTACTGGCCATCAGTTTCATACTTTAGGATATTTGATCGTTTCAATTATTCAGTGCAAACGGCACAACTCATTCTTGCCATGGTGAGAGGGGGGTTCTTTTCTTTTTCTGTTTTTTTTTTCCCCTTCTTCTTTTCAATATGGAAGAGAGGCCTGGGAAAATGCAAAAGACATAACAAACAGTAGAATGCTAATTCTATGGTTTTTGCTTGATACCATGCTAGAAAGCCAAAAAGAAAAGAAATGGGAGAGTAGAGAGAGGGAATAAAAAAATTAGGAATAGAAAATAGGTGGAGGGCACGAGGGGACAATGGATGAAGGGGTAAGAACAAGAGGGTTGGATATAAATTTACTATTTGCATTAAGCCTTTCAATAGTTATATTGCTTTTGGATGGGAAAAATGCTATTTATGTCCTTAGTTTCATAGACTGTGGAGATGGTTAGTTAAATATCTAAGTGGATCATTGCAGGTGAGAAATCCAGCGAATCAACTTTATCATGGCATGTCCCTCTCGTAGCGTTATCTTAGCAAGAAAATTTCCTCTGATTCATAGAGTTTTAGAGTCAGGTTGAAAACTGACTGCGAAAAATTCTGAAATATGCAGATAGTTTATGTGTACCACCAATATCATATAAAAGAGATAAAGCTTGCTGCTTATCAAAATTGTTATGGCACGATTCTAATATAACTTCCATCTACTGAACTAATGTTCTTTTGTACTTCATGCTTATGTTAAATACTTGCTAATCAAATCTCATTCTACTCCAGAAGATTCTTATAATCTGTACAAAGAATTCATTTCAAACATGGTATCATGCATCTGATGTCATCTAAGGAGAGTTCTGTTGTCATTTTTTAATGTTTTCAACAGTTGAAGGAGATGGTGCTGGCTCTTTTGAATGAATCAGATTTGTTTCTTTCAGATGAAGTTGTTGAACAAATTGTTGATAAGGTGAAACAGAATCTTCTTCATTCGGTATCTTCCATATGTTAATTGACTGCACTATATGCAGTTGTAGCTTTTGTTTGGATTATCTAATTTTCATGTTCCTTTACCTCTACAGACATTCAGTGAGGCAGATTCAAAAGGTGATGGAATAATAGACCTAGATGAATGGAAGGAGTTTGTTAAAAAAAATCCATCTATGTTGCGGAACATGACTCTTCCATACTTAAAGTGAGCCTTAGACTAAATTTCCATATTGCATGGTTTACTGTCCCTATAACTAATGGTTTTCTACATGATTTTGCTTAATTTATTATCTTGGGAATTTCATATGCGATATATAATTTTTTTCTGAGAGCTTTTATTTTCCTGATATTATGTGATATATGATGGTTGCTTATGCTATATAAAGTGATAAGACCTCAAATGTTCTTGGAGAATGGTCTATCGATCTACACCTCAACATTAATTCCCTAGGTATTCTTGGATGTGCCTAGTTATGACATTTACTTTTGCAGGTACTGATTCTTGAGTTCTGGCGCATGACTCAACTGATTTTGATTAAAAATTTTCAGATGAAGTTAAAACCAATTATCCTTTAGTATCTTGCAATATCCCCGCAAACCTAATATTTTTATTGCAATTGTTTACATGAAGTGAACTGTGTAGATCTTTAATCCTGGTGATATGTATAGATTCAATGTCGACCTATATGTGAGGGATCATAGCTTGAATTTTATATGTCAGAACATTTTCTGTGTTATGTAATTCTTATACACTTTTGCAATTCCCGAGCATTATATTTCCAAGATTACATTTGTTTTTCATGAAAGTTTTACAAATTTGTTTGAAAAGATTCATGCACTGCCTATCTTTTACTGCTGAATGTCATAGGAATCTGGCTACTTCGTCATAAATCATTTCAGCAAAATTATATTGTTTAACCAAAATAGAGGTTGGCCTGGTTTCCACAGAAATTCCACATGGAATGTTTGATGATTAGAAGGAACTCTATAATGCCATGATTTCTTTTCTCAAATTTGCATTTTCTGGTTCACCTGCCCTTGTCTTGCAAGGTCATGCTACTCATCTGCATCAGTGAATGTTCTTTTTACAACTCTATAATGCCACTTTTCTGGACTTAAACCTTCAGTTTTCCTTGTTTTAACATTTTCTTGATTGCTTTCATAATTTTTTTTGTCTACACCTTTCGTTAACATTTTTCCCAGAATTTCTTTATTCACCGACATACTCCAACCTATATCCGAAAGTCTTATCAGCAATCATATATATGACCTTTTTGTGCATATCATGGATATTGGGTTAACCATAAAGTTAATTTTCAGAATCTCCACCTGCTGTCCTCCTATGTGGTAGTTTCATTTTCTGGTCCACATATTTGCTCAGTTCACCCGTGTTCAAGATAGAGAATAAATTTGTCAATTCAAGAAAAGAGAGATAAAAGAGTAGTTCTTCAGATTGAGCTACCATTGTCCTGTTATGCGAGTTTGTTATGATTATAAGTGCATTTTGGGTTGCCTGTTATCTCTAAAATTGAGGTCCATTCTGTCTCATCTTCATTGATTCCTGTAATGTTGGTTTGCAGGGACATAACCTTGGCGTTTCCCAGCTTTGTTATGAATTCTGAAGTCAAGAATGAAGACGTGGCAATCCAGTAAAGATGTGCACTGCTGCCATATTTGTTCCCTCCAAAATTGATGATGCCCCCTGGCTCCATCAACAGGTTGAATGATGTATCTCCCACCAGGGTGCGATGCTCGATGCTGCTTCTCCCAAAGATAATGACGACAACCGATCTCAACCCCTCCTGCTGCCCTGAGTTGCAAGATCTATTGTGCAACCATATGGTACATTGCAGATCAAGCATCAAGATTCAGTTACTCCAGCTGCACATAGATACTTTCAGATAATATGCTAGTACCTATAGCATCAATAAGAAGTATCAATGTATATTTTAACTTCGTGTGCTGTATACTTTTCAATTGTGTAATGGAGTCTAGTCCAGCGAAATTTACAGGTCCCCTGTGGTATCATGGCGGCTTCTCTTTTGGTCTCTCTCTGAATTCGGGAACATGAGTGTAATATTGTATTCTACTAGGAGAAGATGGTTTTCCCTGAAAGAAGAAAAGAAAATAAAATAAAAGAGGCAAAATAGTGTCAAGTGGAAGCAGATTAAGTGAATAAGATGGCAGCAGTGTGCAGATCTTCACCTTCTTCCATAGATGATAATTCATGACTTCGACAATCATTGGCATTGTCAGCGAAAAACGCATTTTCTCCAAGTTGCAAGGTATTGAGTCCAAAGCTGAAATTCGTAAACTTGATGATCTGGAGATGTGGGTTTGTTGCTCTGCTTTCTTTACAGTGGTTGATTCGCCGTCTTGTTTTTGCCCAGGCTAGTAAGCCCTATGCTGAAGTATGTTGTTGCTCTGGATGTTACATCCTCCTTTTTAGCGACCCGAAGCTAACCAGCCGATTCGTTTCACAATTCATCAGCACGTAGCGAATGAAGCACTCCCCTTGACAGGCTGAAACCTGTCCTCCTATAATACCTTCAAGTAAAATTGGGCAGTGAAACTGGTTGAAACCGGTTCTTCCATTGTTCCAACTTTCTGGCTCTGTTTTTTCTTTGCATGTTCTTCCTTCTCAACTGTCACCCCATCCTCCTTGGTCTTCCCACCTCCTCCCTGCCCCCAACTTGCAATCTCCATGGCCTAATCACAAGCATCTTATTCCCATCAAAAAGGGGAAAAAAAAAACAAAACACCATCATGGTTCCCATCTCAACCTGCACCTCTTTGCGTTGTCGTTTTTTCAAGCCAACTCCACCCTACACCTTTTTTTCCAACTTATTGAAATTTTTTTCTTGGAGACAGAGGACTTCAGTTTCATAAGCTAGCAATTGTATGTTTTCTTATCTCCACCACATCCAATGTTTGTATTATTATTATTATTATTATTATTTTAAAATCAAATGAGAAACAAACAGAATTTCAACTTAGCATCATAGCCAAATGAAATGTGGAACGTTTGATAGTGATATGATGCCTGAAAAAGATGGTTGGAATTCCATAGCCATTTTTGAACACAACGAATGAGTCTAGTCACAATTTTTATCACTTTCGAAGATTTGCATTCCAAAAGCTCCGAATCACTGACCTCAAGCTTGAATATTGAAAATCTTTAAATTAAAAAAAAGGGGGAAAATTAAAAGAAAAGGGGGTTCAACGTCGCCTGAAGCTTAGGAGCAATGGATTAGATGAATAATTATCAGACTACAGAGACGAAAAGGCGCTAGGGTTTGGATTGGAGGATGAAAGGGAGGCTGGCTTTAGCTAGTTCCACATCCTTGTTATGTATATATTTATAAATATAAAAAAAATTACATGAATATCTTAATAAAATTGCTTTTTGTATATATTTTTATAATTATTTTTTTATTGCATATCCAAGTTTAAATGGTTTATTTCTTTAGATGGAATATATATACATGTGTACATGTCAATATATATATATATATATATATATATATATATATATATATATATATATATGGGGAAAGATGTAATTTTATCAGAATATTTATATAATTTTATATATTTATGGGGATATATATTACAAGAAAATTTTAAATTTTTAAAGGTAGACACATGCCCAACGGCTAGAAAGCCTGCCACAACTACAAGTTCAGCAAGACGGTAGCTTTTGCACGTGATTTGCTTTGATGGAGGCTGACACATACCTGCGGCCTTTCCGTTAAATTTCACACCTTTCCCGTCTTTGCTGAGGAAGAATCATGTACGGACGCGGAAAATGGAGTGGTTCTCAAATATATATATATATATATATATATATATATAGAGAGAGAGAGAGAGAGAGAGAGAGAGAGAGAGAGAGAGGAGTGACTCACATGTAACGGGCGACACGCAATAATCTTTCTTAGAAAATATTCATAATCCTCCAAATCTTGGTAATCAAGTCTTCTTGATCGAGAACTATTTGTACAATAACGAGAGTTTCCTAGCCTGACTAACCAGCACCTTAAATAGTATGATAGAGTAGAAAGATTGTGTACGTCAAATACAAAAACAGAATCGATCTTCCTTTTTTAGATGGGGCTTACATCAATTTTCTGAAACCTAGTAACTAGAATCTTCGTTAATTAATTAACACTAAATTCCAGATCTTTCCAGTCATATCCTGCTACTAACGCCGTGAAAGAATTTTCCGTCAGACCCGGGTGCAAAGCGAGTATATGGCCAACGGTCCCGTCCAACCATCGCCTTCCCGACTTTTTTTCTTCCTTTTCCGAACCTCGTTTTTTTTCTTAAAAAAAAAAAATTGGCCGTTTGAATAGCTGCGAGGTAGAACGGAATTCTCGCTGCGAAGCGCGGGGCCTTTCGAACGAGCCAACGAGGAGCGAATTCGAGCCGAACGGAAACGCTAAATTGATGCATTCCGTCTCCAATCCATTGCTAATTTCCTAAATTTGTCGCTCGATTAGAGCTCGCCTCCGTTGTCTCTTCGCCCTCGATTCTTCTTTCTGGTAAGAATCCATCCCCCTCCTTCTCCCCCAATCGTCCCCCCGGTCCCCCGTTTCCTATCATTTCCGCTTCTGAAAATCCGTCAATGGTCCCTTTTTTTGATCCCCTTTTCGCCCCATTTTGGTTCTTAATCTGTCTCCCGACTCCCATTATTCTTTCTTTTTTTTTTTTGGTACACTGGGAGCTCACATGTGAGGATTGCCTCCATCTGCCAACCCTCAAGCCTGCATCTCACACCCTACACTACATCGGAATAGTCACTGTGACGGAGCCGATGCCTTGGAATCGAAACCCCTAGGTATCTGAAAATGTCCTCAGTCCCAGCCCATCCTCAGGATGTCTTTGATAGATTGCTTTATCTATGGCTTGGTCACCCGTTGACCTAAAGCGTAACAATAGTCCTCCAGAATATCTCGAACCACCCTCCAACCTCTTCGTCGCATGCACCAGTAACAAACAGTCATTGACGAAGAGCAAATGTGAGATCTGAATTGACTCCGGCATCAATTTGTATGCCTCCAATGCCTGAGTCTCAGCCGCATGACTGAAAGCCCTGGACAAAGCATTCGAATAGAGAATGAACAACAGAGGAGACAGAGGGCATCTGTGAGGAGCCGTGCGGGCGTGTGTTTAATCCCACATCAATTATTCGTGTTAGCAATATATTATCTAAATAAACAAATATATCTATAAATGCAATTAATGGAAAATCTTAAAGGGAATAATATACATACATATTATTCGGCATCCAAATAATTCTATTTCAATGCAAAATAAATCTAATCTAGCACAAAATAAATCTATGCATTTAATAAATTTATATTATAGAATTTCAAATCCTACAAATATACTAATATTAAATTAAAAATAAAAGTAGAAGAAATTAGCCTGATTGAAGGCAGGTCGAAGCGCGTAGACGCTGTCCCAAAGAAGTATTTGCCCCCACGTACGGGTCACCCGGCAATCCTTCTCGGAGATACGACGACCCTACAACTTCTTCTTCGGCACGTCTCGGAAAAAGTCAAAGCGAACCCGATCGGACTTGCAGATCCAGCAAAGAATGGAATGAAAAGAACTAAATAAATTGAATAAAAATGTAAAAATAAAATTTGGAAGTGGCTAAGAGGGAGAAGAATTTTTTCAGAATTTTTTCACTATTTTTCTGAAATTTTTCGTGTGTAAAAAGAGATGAAATATGGGGTTTATATAGGGATTTTGCGCAGGGGTAAAATGGTCTTTTTGGCGGACGCGTCCGCGCTCTTCACGCGAACGTGGGCAACGTGCGGCAGCGGGCGCCCGCATGTCCATTTAATGCAAATGAAAACGCCCGTTGGGCTTTTCCAATTTCAAACGAGCACGCGGTTCAATGAACCGCGTGCCATTAATATTTTTTTTTCACAATTGGTTCGCTCGGCCGTTTCCAAATCCAAAAGCGCACGCGGATGTAAATTCTAGTGGGCCCCAGTGCATTAATTTTTCCATCAATCCCCCATAAAAATTAATTTTTAAATAATTTTAAAATCAAAACAAAATGCTGGATATCTTATATTATGTAATAGGTGTAGGTACCTTTCGGTTTGAACCTTCACTTAGTGACAATTGATTACATCTGTGGAGCCAAGGTAGTCTTAACCTTGAACCTTGGTCCATGGCTCAGATTAAATCAACAACACACATAATATAGCCTGATCTGGGTTCTAAGCGGGTTGCGCTGTTATGGCCATGCGCAGATATCTATCATGTGCTTTTTAGGGAATCGCCCATTTTCCATAATCGCGGCCTCACGACTGCACATATAGGTGAGTCCTAATAAGGAAGCTAGCAAGGAAGCTCCTGCCTCTTGGGTCTCGGACTCATTAAGAGTTATACAAACGAACTCATCCTACCGCTTGCTTTTATGAGCACTAGCGCCATAGGGATGAGAAAAACATGAAATAGTGCTCCTCTTAGTCACACTCCGGTTTGTTTCTACCCATTGAACCTTTTAAGGTTGGGTTCCCACCGTGGTGATCTATCTTTATGGGCTAAGCCCCATCCCCCTCGACGACTCTAGAACTACTATTCTAGACAAGCCTTTAGTAAGCTGATCAGCCAAGTTATTTTCTGATTTAACAAAATTTAAGGCAATAACATTATTTTTCAATTTATATCTTAATGATTTATGACGCACTTTTAAGTGCCTGTTCATTTTTACATTGGCATTTTCTTGGTTGCACTTATCTATTGCAGATTTACAGTCACAATGTAAAGAGACATGTGGTAAAGGTGACTCATCTACAGGAAGGTCTATTAGTAGATCTCTGAGCCACTCAGCCTCAGTGCTAGTAGTGTCTAAAGCTATTAGTTCAGACTCCATGGTACTCCTAGATATTAAGGTTTGTTTGGTGGATTTCCAAGACACAGCAGCACCTCCTAGGAGAAAGACATATCCTGTGGTGGATTTAACATCTAAGGTGTCGCTGATCCAGTTGGCATCACTATAGCCTTCCAGAATAGCTGGAAATCCACTAAAATGCAAACTATAGGACTTAGTACCCTTAAGATACCTAAGGATCCTTTCTAATGCTGTCCAGTGATCTCTATTTGGATTAATAGTATATCTACTAAGTCTATTTACAGCATATGCTATGTCTGGCCTAGTGTAGTTAGTTAGGAATCCTAGTGAGCCTATGATTTGAGCATATAGGCTTTGAAGGACAGGAGTTCCTAAGTTCTTCTTAAGATGAGTAGAGGGATCAAATGGAGTAGAGACAGGCTGACAATTGGAATAATTAAATTTATTGAGTATCTTATCAACATAATGACTTTGGGATAACTCAATACTATTTGCACTTCTAATTATTTTGGTATTTAAAATTAAGTCAGCTTGTCCCAAGTCTTTCATATCAAACTTATGCCTTAAGAATTATTTTACTTCATCAATTATCTGAAGATCTATCCCAAAGATCAGTATATCATCTACATAGAGGCACAAAATCACAAATTTGTGTCCAACTCTCTTATGATATACACATTCGTCTGTGCTATTGATTTCAAATCCAAATGTCATTATGGTTTCATCAAATTTCAAGTGCCATTGCTTGGGTGCTTGTTTAAGACCATAGAGAGATCTGACTAGTCTACAAACTTTATTTTCTTGGCTTGGGGTTTTAAATCCCTCTGGCTGGTCCATATAAATTTCTTCATTTAAGTCTCCATTTAGAAAAGCTGTCTTGACATCCATCTGATGAATCACTAATCTATGAATGGAGGCTAATGCTATAAGGACCCTAATAGTAGTTATCCTAGCTACAGGTGCATAAACATCAAAGAAATCTACCCTAGGTCTCTGAGTAAAGCCCTTGGCAACTAATCTAGCCTTAAATTTATCTACAGAGCCATCAGGCCTAAGTTTCTTCTTAAAGATCCATTTGCATCCTATTGTTTTATAACCAGGAGGAAGATCAGTCAATTCCCAAGTATGGTTTTGGATAATTGATTGCATCTCATTGTTCACAGCTTCTCTCCAAAAAGGTGAATCCAAAGATTTCATTGCGTCCTCAAAGGTAGTTGGAGAGTCTTCTATTAGGAAGGTATAAAAATCATCTCCAAATGTTTTCTCTACCCTGTATCTTTTACTCCTCCTAGGTTCTGCTTCTACTTCTATTTCTCTTGTCCTTATTCTACTAGAGCTACTAGCTATACCGCTATCTACTCTAGTCTTAAGTGGAAAGGTGTCTTCAAAATATGTTGCATCTCTGGCTTCTATGATAGTGTTGTTACTAATATCATTTACTTCTGAACTTATCACCAGAAATCTATTGGCATTACTATTGGCTGCATAACCTATGAATATGGCATCCACTGTTTTAGGGCCTATTTTCTTTCTCTTAAAATCAGGTATTTTTACTTTTGCCAAGCACCCCCACACTTTTAAATAGCTAAGATTAGGTTTTCTATGTTTCCAAACTTCATATGGGGTTAGATCATTATTTTTAGAGGGAATCCTGTTAAGGATATAACAGGCTGAAACAAGAGCTTCCCCCCACAAATTTTCTGGTACTCCTGAGCTTATAAGCATGGAGTTAACCATATCCATTAAAGTCCTATTCTTCCTTTCTGCTACTCCATTTGATTGGGGAGAATAGGGTGCAGTCACTTCATGAATGATTCCATGATCTTCACAAAATTGAGTTATATCATTGGATGTATATTCACCTCCTTAATTTGATCTAAGAATTTTAATTTTCTTTTCTTGTTGGTTCTCAGCTTCGATCTTAAATATTTTAAATTTGCTGAGCACCTCATCCTTGGTTTTAATTAGATAGATATAACAGAATTTGGATAGATCATCTATGAAGGTCACAAAATATTTGTTACCTCCTCTAGAAGTTCTACCAGAGTCACAAACATCACTATGGATCAACTCTAATAGATCTGAATCCCGGATTTAAAAGGCTTCCTAGGGAGTTTAGCTTCTACACAAATTTGACATTTCTCATGGTTCTTAAGATCACTTTTTGGTATTAGATTTAGGTTCATAAGTTGCTTAATTGAATTATAATTTACATGACCTAATCTACCATGCCAAATAGAAGGAGACTCTATATTCATAATCAAAGGATTTTCATTTATTGAAGGAGCTATTACATTCAATTTGAACAATCCTTCACTAAGGAATCCTTTTCCAATAAACATAACACCATGAGAAATTACAACCTTATTGGACTCAAAAATAAGACGAAAATCTTGCTGGACAAGCAAAGAACCACTAATGAGGTTTCTCCTAACAACTGGAACATGTTGGACGCCGTGCAGTGACAGGACTTTTTCAGAGGTAAGCTTTGAGTCCACACGTCCTACTCCTAACACACGCGCCTCCGAGCTATTTGCCATGATCACAGCTCCTCCACTTGAGATCTGGTAAGAAGAAAACCAGGAACGATCCGAACAAATATGAATACCAGCTCCAGTATCAATCCACCAATCTAGTGATTGTAAAGTCATGTTAACTTCAGGAGTGAAGGAAACAGACCTGAAAGCTGTCTCAGAGGAGCCAGCGCCGGAAGTCACCATGTTGACTTGAGCACTGGATGTGTGTGGACCCTTCTTCTTAGATTGAAGAGGTGCAGTCTTCTTATAGAAGCACTGTGGAGACAAATGGTTGGTCCGACCACACACATAACAGAAACGAGTACCACCTTCCTCTTTCTTCTTCCTCTGCTCCTGGGATTGAATAGGTATCCTATTGTAATTATGATTAGGGTTTCTAGGGTTGTAGGGTTTCTTTTTGAAATTCTTACGGAATGGTCGGTTTTGATTTTTCTTAGGAGGGGCCTCTACATTATATGTATTATTCTTGGGTCCAGTAGAGGTATTATTTCTGAGCCTATGCTGCTCTTCAATCCTAATGGAGTTTAAGACTTGGGTTAGGGTGAGAACTCCTTGGGTATGGCTCAGGGTCTTAGCAAAATCAGACCAGGAAGTAGGTAGTTTATCTATCAGACAGGCTACCTGGAATGATTCATCCAAATTGGTTCCATTAGCCCTAAGCTGGTGGATCAGGGTTTCAAATTCATGAATTTGGTCATTCATAGGCTTTGAGTCCACCATCCTAAACTTATTGAAGTCGGAGGCCTTGAACCTCTTTACCCCAGCATCATCAAGACCATATTTGCTATCTAGGGTGTCCCAGAGTTCTTTGGCACTCTTGGCTGTGTAATAGATATCATACAGCCTCTCAGAAAGAGCACCTAGATTCTATGGGTACAATGATAATCTATCTCATCAGGTGTCCTAGAGGGTGTGCCAGTGGAGGCAGAATGTTCAGTGTTGGAAGAGGTAGTTGGGTTGGACCCATTATCAACTTCGGTAGTACTTTCACCTATGGCTGAGATTAACCCTAATGTGGTGAGCCAGAACCGCATTTAGTTCTGCCACCTCCTAAAGTTATGGCCATCAAATTTTTCAGGTTTGGCACTAAGATGGTCACTAGTGTTTGAGGCCATAGGATCAGGGTTACAGAATAGTGACAGAAACCTGATTGAAGGCAAAAAATCTATGTCAAAAGATTGCACTAATATTTATATTGAACTTTGGATGTCTAATTGATATATCCAAAAAACTAATAGCCAGATCAGCTCCAGATCGGTGGTGGAGCACTAGGCTCACTTAAGTACCAGCCTTTCTTAGGCACGTATGCCTTTTTGACAAGCTTTTCTTAGACACTATTAGTTAGTGGATATAATCACTAGAAATCACACAAATTCAATATTTAAAATAACCTAAATGCAAATTTAAACGAATTAACTAATTTTTGAATTTTTCGTTTGACCTTTCCGAATTAGTAATAATTGATTACTAAATTTAATTCTAGCAAACAATTATTGTAATTAAAATCTAATTTATCAATTCAATGAATTATATATATTAGAGTTGATTTATTTGCTTATTAGAATAATTGATTAGTAATCTTGTGGTAGCAAATCAATTATTGTAATTAAGATGTCAATTCAATGAATTAAAAGATTTATTTCTTTATTAGAATAATTGATTGAGATCTAATAAGTCAATTTAATGAATTATAAGATTTATTCCTTTATTAGAATAATTGATTGAGATCTAATAAGTTAATTCAATAGATTAATTATTATGTATCAACCAATTTCTGAATTTTCCGTTTGAATGGGATCTGGAAATTACTCCTTGAGGAGTCCAAATGGAGGTATAATAAACCTCTTGGAGGTTAACCAAATTATTAACTCTTTAGAATAATTTATTATTGATGATGTGCTAGCAAAAACAATTATTGCAATTAAAATCTAATATGCCACAATTGTAATAAAGAATTTAATTAATTATATATTACTAACAAAAATAAATACTTCTTTGGATTGTTAGCAATATATTATCTAAATAAACAAATATATCTATAAATGCAATTAATGTAAAATCTTAAAGGGAATAATATACATACATATTATTCGGCATCCAAATAATTCTATTTCAATGCAAAATAAATCTAATCTAGCACAAAATAAATCTATGCATTTAATAAATTTATATTATAGAATTTCAAATCCTACAAATCTACTAATATTAAATTAAAAATAAAAGTAGAAGAAATTAGCCTGATTGAAGGCAGGTCGAAGCGCGTAGACGCTGTCCCAAAGAAGTATTTGCCCCCACGTACGGGTCACCCGGCAATCCTTCTCGGAGATACGACGACCCTACAACTTCTTCTTCGGCACGTCTCGGAAGAAGTCAAAGCGAACCCGATCGGACTTGCAGATCCAGCAAAGAACGGAATGAAAAGAACTAAATAAACTGAATAAAAATGTAAAAATAAAATTTGGAAGTGGCTAAGAGGGAGAAGAATTTTTTCAGAATTTTTTCACTATTTTTCTGAAATTTTTCGTGTGTAAAAAGAGATGAAATATGGGGTTTATATAGGGGTTTTACGCAGGGGCAAAATGGTCTTTTTGGCGGACGCGTCCGCGCCTTCTGTGGACGCGTCCGCGCTCTTCACGCGAACGTGGGCAACGTGCGGCAACGGGTGCCCGCGTGTCCATTTAATGCAAATGAAAACGCCCGTTGGGCGTTTCCAATTTCAAACGAGCACGCGGTTCAATGAACCGCGTGCCATTAATTTTTTTTTTTTTTCACAATTGGTTCGCCCGGCCGTTTCCAAATCCAAAAGCGCACGCGGATGTAAATTCTAGTGGGCCCCAGTGCATTAATTTTTCCATCAATTCGCTGGGTAGATCTTGGGTACTTATACAGGATCAAGGAACCCAAACAATAACTTCCGGCTAGCCATTTTGGATGAGATCCTGGGTTGTTACAAAATGGTACCAGAGCGGACTCGGCCCATAATTTATGTGGACTAAGGGATACTGCAGCATGGATCCATTGGGGTTGACCACGGACCGATCATAGTGTTTATGATTAGATTTGAATGGATTTGAACCCTTAGCCTGATGGGGACGTCAAGGCTTGAACGGGGGGAGTATGTGAAGACCCGTGCGGGCGTGTGTTTAGTCCCACATCGGTTATTCACTGGGTAGATCTTGGGTACTTATACAGGATCAAGGAACCCAAACAATAACTTCTGGCTAGCCATTTTGGGTGAGATTCTGGGTTGTTACAGCATCGCTGGTGAAGACCGACTGTAGAAGCGAAGAACCGAGTGGGGGTTCTGTTCATCAGAATGGCAAAGGACGGTGAGGTCATACACCCCATAACCTAGACAATTCAATCCTCATGGATCCCAAAGCTCTCCGGTGACCTCCGTACGAACTCCTAAATCATTCAGTCATAAGCCCTTTCTATGTCCAACTTGATGCCCATCAAACTCCTCCTCCCCGAGGCCCTCTGTAAGTCAGAAATAAACTAATGGACAATAAGGACATTCTCAAAGATGCTTCGCTCACCAACAAAGGCTTCCTGCTCCGAGCTGATAAGTCTCGGTAAGATGCCCCTCAACCTAGCGACAAGGATCTTTGCCATGACCTTGTACAAGGTGGTGCATAGACTGATCGGTCGGTAGTGGCTCGGCTTCGAGGCGTTTTGCATCTTCAAGATCCGGGTGACGAAGGTCCTCTTCCAATCTGCCGATAGAACTGCTGAACTGAAGAACTGCTGAATCGCCTCAGTCACATCCTGTCTGATCAGAGGCTAATATCTCCTAAAGAAGAAGGATGAAAATCCGTCCGGACCCGGGACCCCATCCTCACCCAAAGACCAGAAAGCCTTTCGAATCTCCTCCGCAAAAAATAGGCTTGATCAAAATTGAGTTCTCATCCTCCGAAACCTAGGAAGATGGATTTGGCATGAAGGACAAACTCTCCTCCCCCCGGTTGATCTATTCATCTGGATCTGAAAAACTGCTCCAGCACTTATCTAATAACCTCCGGATCCTCAGTCATCTGACTATCTGTGCCCTTGATACATTTGATCTTGCCCCTCTATCGTCTGATGATGGCTGACTGATGAAAGAATCTGGCGTTCCGATCTTCTTTTCTAATCTACTAGATTCATGAATTCTGCCTCCATAATGGTTTCAAGAAGAGAGTATGAAACCCTAATTAATGCTATTGTTCAACATCTATTGTGCTATTTTCTTTTGATTTCTCTATCAGTTTTTACCTTCCTTACTGATGGTGCTTGCTTGAAAATAAAAATATGAAACTATCCCTGCCAGAACTTGACACGTCTGATGCATGTGGGTACACAAAGAAAAAACATTTACTGTATGGCTATGATTAGAAGAGTATTCAATGGACAGTTCTGATTTTAAAAAATGAATTGATAAAATAAATTTAGAAAAATGATAAGAACAATGTTTAATGGATGGATGGTCAGAATTAGATTAGGAAGAGAAGGGCATTTGATTGGTGGGATTGATTAGAAACCGATCATTTGATATTGCGTGCTATAATTGAAAAATCCAGCTATAGGAAAGCTCTTCTATCAAATATAAATATATAGACCAGAATAAGTATAGATTAGATTTTGAAGTAGTTTTGATAAATAAATTCCGATTTAAACTTGTGCAATTCTCTCCTTTGATTTATTTTAGTATGACCTAAAGGCAGAATTTTTTTATTATGTTATTTATTAATATATTCTATAAAAATATATTTATTAGTCCAATAATTTATTAATTCTATAATATATATTAATTATTATTATAAAACTAATATTTTTATATATAATTATAATATATTTTTTAATACAAATAATTATTTTGATTAAAAAATAAGATAAATAGAAGTAAGATATTAAATACTTCCATTATATAAATATTAAGTAGAATACTATTTCTACTATAATTTAAAACTATCATTGAATAATAATATGACAATAATATGATTCATAATATATCATAAATATAACATTTATAATAGCAATATAATATAATATATTTAATACTATATCAATATATTATTTTTTTTTGCTAGATTGAGACGTATTTTTGTCCTCAACTTTTAGCTTAAGATTACTGTCCTAGGGTGATTTTGAATTTCCGACCTCAAGGATGAGCATTCTGTCGCTGGATTGAGCGGTGATTTAAGGGATATGGATGATTTGGGATCACTATCACATAGGATCACTATAGTACAAATAAATGCGGTGATCTTACTGCCTCCATTCATATCATTTTTGATCTTATGATAGCCACCCCATACCAAACGCCATCTCAGAAGCAAGTGTTCATTGGCATATACAATGAGAGCATAGGTCAGACTAAGTGGGGTCATAATCTTATCTTGTGATAGCTTGTTGGACATTGCATGGGGACGTCATTTGATAGGTTCACTTGATCAAGTCTATTTTCTTCCCCCTACATCCTTGCCTAAAGGTGCTTCTCATGTCTTGGCGATCGATCTCACGCCCCTCCATATGAGAACCCATTTTACCTTGTCGGAGGTTGCTTATTATGAGCTAATAAAGAATCGCCATATCTGGAAATCACGTGGGCTCATCTCATGCATGTGATGCTTTGACTTCGAGATATTTATATGATGATGTTGTTTTCAGACAGATAAGTTATGTCTTGTATCTAGCAATAAGCTAATCCAATCCGGGAGCAGGCAAAGAAATTTCCAAACGGATGGTTACCTTGTCTATCCACTTATATTGACATTATCTTCTATCTATAGCCATTTTTTGAAAATGAAGGCACGTAAGCACGATCTCATCTCAATTGGTCAACTTTTCGATTACAGGGTTGTGACATAATATTTTTGTATCTGAAAAGAAGAAATCTTTGCTCTTATTTTATAGTTTGGTTAATTTTGATCGTGTATTCAGCGACAAGCTGACTTGACATTGACATCAGATTCTTAAATTACTTAAGACCTCGAGTTGTAATTAGTTGACACAAGGCAATGCTAAATTATTATTATTATTATTTTAAAGTACATTGAGGGTCATAGAGATCCAAATCAAGAAAGCAAAGAACAATAGAGTAATAGAGAAGACAGACTAGCAAGACAAACAACCACGCTACCATCTAATGATAACTTCTCAACGTGCGGAATGGATTTAATCCCTAACCAAATTAAAAAAAAATATTTTTGGTATGAAAAAAAAATATTACATAATATTATACAGTAAAATATAATATAATACATTATTATATATTACAATATTATTATATAGTATAATATTACCATAATATAATATAATTTGATATAATACTATACTATAAGATAATATTATTAATTATAATATACTGTAATATAATATTGTATAGCATAATTATTTTTCCACCGCATAGTATTATTATAATGTAACATAATGTAAATAATATTATATAGTATAGCTTAACAATATAATATATAACATATGATATGATATAAGATATAATTATGAGATTTGCTTACGAGCATTTTGATCATTACGAAAATTTCATTAAAGCCCATATAGCTTTCTAACATACGCCAGAAAGTACTTTTGAGGACTTTCTCCCAATTAGATTTTTTTAGATTTTTTACAAAGCTAAAAAAAATTAATTTTTTTACTAAATATCACTATACTATCCAAAAATACTTTTTGACTTCTTGCAAGCATTGGATTTATTCAATCACGATCATCGTGCCTCACAAGAGCAACTATGATTCCCTCTAATCCAAGATGATTCGAACTCTTGTACAAACTGATAAATTAGTTATCTTTTTTTTACCAAAACTAGTAATTCTGTATATATCTACTTTTGTTACTATATATGTGTGTGTGTGTGTGTATTATGTATGTACCTCCTCCTCTACATAACGTGGGAAGCGATGCCCATGCGGGCACGTCCCAAATCTTCATCGGTAGGATGTGATAAAAAAAATCTGATGGTACTGGTTCCAACTTTTTGGTGTCACCCGCGGCCCTCTCCCCATCGCTTGCAGGGGAGCAGCATGGGGCACCGCCTAACCTAGGGCTATAAATGGGTTGGATCGATCCGTGACCCGAGCCGATCCGACCCACATAAGACCTGGCCTCATTTAAATTTTAGGACCCGCGGGGCCGGGTTGGGTCCTAAATTTGGACCAGTTTTATTTTTTGGGTCGGGTCGGGTCCACCCAATTTTGACCCGAATTCGGACCCGACCCGATACATTTTTTTGGAATAAGTTTTTTATTACTATATAGTAAAACTTTAAATATAAAAATACATAGATCCGGATCCAATCCGAACCCGACTCAACCCGAATGACCCGTCAAGTCAAAATTTGTAAGCATGGACCTGATCCGACCAGACCTGATTTTCAACCGAATCGGGTCCGAGTCCAAAATTAGGACCCGAACAAAAAATGGGTCAGATCGGCATCACTCAAAACCCGACCTGACCTATTTGCAGCGCTAGCCTAACCTTTTTTTTTTTTTTTCCCCCTTTTCTTTTTATTTTATTGGATTGAGGCCCCAACGCTAAAAATCTTGGGGCTTCGTACGGTCTACCAACCTTTGACTGTAGAACGGGAAAAGCAGTTCCCTTCGCGTTCCAACTGCGAAAAAGGCATCAGACAATAGAGAACAGTTTCATGCACTCGTGCCCACACACGCATATCTATACAGATAGAGAGAGAGGAGAAAAAGTGCTTGCATTTGATCCCAATTTATGTTTGGAAGGTGGTGGTTATGTTAATCGATATTTGCAAGATAATTAATTAAGCTTCTACCATCATGAAGCATTTCTTTCATCACCAGGAGTGTAATCGATTCTGAAGTTTGGGTAGCTGAGGAAGGTATCTGTTGCTGGAATTTGGACCCGGGGGCGACTAGCGGCTGAGAAGGAGAAGCTCCGGCGTGAGATGGCAGGTGGCGGTCCGTCGGCGGGCGGTGTCCTCCGAAGGATCTGCAAAAAAGCCGGTGGCCAGGGTTTCCGGCGCCGACCCTCCGATGCTTAAGTCAGAGGGGGCTAATGTGTGGAGGGAGAGAAAGTATCTCTTAGAGTTTCAGAGTCCAGTCCCTTCTAAGAGAGAGGTTTTCCTTTTATAGAGGGGTACATGTGTACCTGTGATGCGACGGGGCGAACAAGTTACCGTCATGATTAAGCATGATCGTATGAATTAATACATGATCGTGTGAATTAATGCACTGCCGTGGAGGATCAGGCCAGAGCCAGTGGGTCGTCGTGGTTGATCGGACGTAGCTGAGTGGGTCAACTGTTTGCCGTGGAGGGCTTGAAATCTGTAGATAGCGTGCGCATTGATTGTTGAGTGGGCCGGAGATTTGCGAAGGTCAGGGGTTTTAATTGTTGCAGGGCATGGTCCCCGGTCGAGCTGTAGAAGGATGTGACTGCAGCGGATGGATAGTGAGGTTGGGCTTCCGGTTGGGCATCTTGAAGTCGGACGCTTCCAGGTCGGGCGCCTCCAGGTCGGGCGCCTTCAAATCGGGCGCTCCAGGTCGGGCGCCTCCAGGTCGGGTGCCTTTAGCTGGGGATGCCCCCACCTCGGGTCGAATCCCCACGTGAGCTCGGAGGAAAGGAAGAAAAATTTCTCCTTCCACTCATGAATGGAGGAAGGGGCACCTCGGAAGAGTGGCCTACCACTCCAAAAGGCGAGATAGAGCCACTCTCCGTCTGCCGGGTTTGACTTCAACATGAAGCACCGGCGGAAGACGTTCACTGAGGTCGATATCCCGTGCGCAAGACAAAGGGATAGGAACCTGATGATGGTCCTCCACGAGTTCAGAGCGAGTTGTGCTGGGACGAGCTGGTATGCCACCAGCAACTCGTTCACGAACTCGTGAAGAGGAAACCGCAGGCCGGCTCAGAGTGTCTTGATGTACACCCCAATCTGACCTGGAGGAGGTCTCGTCACCCGATCCTCCGACCCCGCAGGCTCGAGACGAAACCCGGGCTGAAAGAAAAATCGGGAACAGACCAGCTCCAGTTCCTCCTCAGTCAGGCTGGACCCGACTTCACCTGGACCACGACCCATCCCAGAAAAGGAAAGACGAAGAAGAAAACAAGGGATAAAGGAAAGAAGAAGAAGAAGAAGAAGGATCCCTCGAGCCAACATGGGAAAATAACCTACTGTGGAGTTTCCGAAAATCGCCTCAGGGCGCCGCCTGAAGACTCGATCGCGACTGTGAAAGAAGAAAAGAGACGAAGGAAGAAGGGGGAGCAGCGAATGCGGCAGCCAAATAAGAACTTTTAGGGCCAGGTCTGAGATTTATATAGGACCTCCTGACGGCCCAGATCGGCAAGTCCGGATCCCACCTTCTGTCCAGATCGTGCCACGTGTCAGCCCCAAAGACCGAAGCGACATATTTTATCTGGATCGACGCTTTGAATACAGAATCAAGGCAGCGTCCTATCGGATCCCGGAGCCCCATCATGAGCCTACGATGCGAGGCAACCTCGAAAGGCGAAAGGGCGTCGCCCCGTCTCCCCTCATTAAGGGTGCCCCAAAACACGTGGGACGCCGAAATAATTTAAGGCTTACTGGCCCCCACTAATACAATAAAGGCAACTACTTTCTTCACCCGAGTTTGTAAGCGGCTCAGACTCGGAAGTCGGGGGATAGTGTTGGGGGAAAAACGGATTACCCCAAAATGCATGAATGCATCACCGGCGCCCGACCTGGAGGCGCTCGATCTGAAGGTACCCAATCTGGAGGCGCCCGATCTGGAGACGCCCGACCTGGAAGCATCCGACTTCAAGACGCCCAACCGAAAGCCCGACCTCACTATCCACCTGCTGCGGTCACATCCTTCTACAGCTCGACCAGGGACCATGCCCTGCAACAATTAAGGCGCCTGACCTCCGCAGATCTCCAGCCCACTCAACAATCAATGTGCACGCTATCTACGGATCTCAAGCCCTCCACAGTAAACAATTGACCCACTCAGCTACGTCCGATCAGCCACGACGACCCACTGGCTCCGGCCTGATCCCCCACGGCAGTGCATTAATTCACATGATCGTGCATTAATTCATACGATCATGCTCAATCATGACGGTAACCCGTTCGTCCCGTCGCATCACAGGTACACCTGTACCTCTCTATAAAAGAAAAACCCTCCCTCTTAGAAGGGGTTGGACTCTAAAACTCTAGGAGATACTTTCTCTCCCTCCACACATTAGCCTCCTTTGACTTAAGCATCGGAGGGCCGGCGCCGGAAACCCCGGCCACCGGCTTTTTTGCAGGTCCCCTGGAGGACGCCGCCCGCCGACGGACTGCCACCCGCCATCTCACGCTGGAGCTCCTCCTTCTCAGCCGCTGGTCGCCCCCGGGTCCAAATTCCAGCAACAGTATCAAAGCCGTTCCCTCCATTCTCCATCATGACGTTTTAAGGGTGGAAGATGATTCCAAGGTGATTTGTCATCAGCTTAACGTTACAAGGAACCAGATTCTTTCCCTTGCCCGATTCTATATGCAGCCGCTGCTCGATGTTACATGATACTTCGAGGATCCATATATATATATGAGGCTAACCGGCCTACTGGTTAGTTCTCCAAGGAATCTTTCTCTATTCATTATAGAGTTCTAAAAATTAGTTTTTCTTTTGCTCTTTCAGGTCCCCGTGGAGCTGGTTGTAGCTCAATATTATTTTTGAACTATTTAGGCCTTGTCTTCGAGAGTTAAAAAAGTACATACTTGTTAAATTTTTGTATCTTCAGAGATAATTTAGAACAAAGTATATACAACCTAGTCTTGCATGCACATGAGGTGAATAGTTAGCTTGCACTTGATCAAGTGACTAATTTATTGGCATGCGTGGACTTGTTTTATCAATATAGTGCTACGGGAAGCTGGTTCTATGCTTAGGAAAAGTTCATTCTCGGAAGCTCGACAAGGGGATTGTTATTACTGGTGGGAATTAGAGCAAGGATGATTGATACTTAAATTTCCATCCTTATAGCTAGAAATTATTCCTCATGGTGTAAACAACATATGGCCATGCATGCCATCAATTACAACACTTATCGTTTCTATAGCTTTCATTCATAAAGCATGCATCTCGGTGCATCATTACAGAAATGAGCAATTGTGATTAATGACATATATAGTTACATGATACACATGGTGTAGAAAATAATTTCTTCCATAGCAGGGGCTCCAGCGAACGCCCTAACAGCAACCAAAAACACTCTTTTTAGTGTGCGTCATGCGCTCCTGGCTTTTTTTTTTTTTGCTGAAAACGGAAGTCTTATGCATAACATGTACGAATATAATCAAAAAAAATCAAAAAGCGGTACATCACGAAGAGCTGTAGGCAACTCCGCCTCACCCTCTCATAGGTGGTTTTTCGAATGATTAACAATAAAAGAAACTACCCAATCAGCCGTCCCATTGGCCTCTCTAAACACATGCTTCGCTTGAAGCACCAGCCCGTCAGAAATCATGGCTCGGATGTCTCTCACCAGCAGATGGTAGTCGCCGAGCCTCCTAAAAGTCTGCCGAATCCATCCAATAGCCATCGTAGAGTCACTCTCCAGAAGGGCGTCTCAACTCCGCCCCTGGCTACCGATGTGTTAAACAAGTGGCAACCCTCGGCCACAATCATCCTGAAGTCCGAGCCTCTAACAACAAAACCCGCACCTCGTCATGCGCTCCTGTTTGCTACTATTTTCTATGCAATATACCTTCAGCTACTTTTTCAAAAAGAAAAAAAAAAGAAAAAAAAATCTTTTTAAGTTCTATTTCCCTCTTTCGCGAGCATCCAAACGGGGATCGGAAGACCTAAAGCTTCCGTGAAGTTGACTCGCGGGCTTATTGTGGGTGCCGACTATTCTCGATTTGATGCCACCCTTAAAGTGAAAGCTAGCAAGTCATCACAAGCCATCCTTTATTCTTGTTGCCATTCTCCATCATGTTTGATAATCGTCCTTCTTCGAAATTATATATTCTCGATCGTACAAAAATCCCACTGCAGAGAATCCGAACATGTTATGATGCTTTTTGAGGGCCTTGAGCTAGAAACAAAGCTGACTGGTTAATTGTAAGGGAAGCTGATAACCAAATTCATGCTTGCCGCCCCATGCTTTATATATATATCCAGCTGCAAACAACACACGTAAAACCTATCCGCAACTTTGCATTAATTGCATTATTTGATCTTTACCTCCTTAAGTAGCTACTCCATTTAAAAGCTCCGCATATTAATCCTATCCTCATATTTGCATTATATATATGACATTTATTCGTGGGCACAATAAACGGACCTCGTGTATGACATTGATTCATACATATATGTACATATCCATATGTTTGACTCCACAATTATATATTCATATTTCTTGGTTGTTTCTTTGAGGAAATCATATTTCTTGCTCATTGAAACAGTTTGTCACATAGAAAAACTTGCTGCCATCAAGGCTCGCCAGAAAAAAACCATAAAAATGTGCATTTAGTTACTGGGTGCTGAATCCTATCACTTTCGAACAACGAGTAATCGTTAAAAAGGTATAGGTGCTTCAAATGAGAAGGATCACGGTGGAGAAAAGATAGAGAGAGAACATACGTGCCTCCTGTTTACTATGTAGTTGGTTTTCCTAAAAGTCTTTTGAGTTTATATAAAGGTCAGGGGGCCTTCAAACGGGACATACGATTAGGAAGATATGAGCAAAGGATCCAGAATAGGAATAAAGCAATGGAACGAAAAGCTGGCAAATTAAGGCTCAGTTTAGGGGAGCTATTGGCAGTAGAGCTGTTGGAAGTAGAGCTGTTGGAAGTAGAGCTGTTATAAAAAGCTATTTGCTGTTTGGTAACTACATTTTTAAAGTGCTGTGGCACTTTAACATATGTTTGGTAAACAAACTGAGAAAGTACTTTTGTATGACAAAATTACCATAAAGGACATTGCATAGTATTATACAACAGAGCGTAATAAAACATAACATATATTAATACATAATATACGATATAGTATAATATTACTGTAATATAAAATAATATTATTATAATATAATAATAGACATTGCATAGCATAGCATAATAGTAATATAATTATTAGAGTAAATTAATTTATCATAATATAACATAATATTAAATTATTTAACATAACATATTAATGTATTATGATATAATGTAGTATATATTGTATTTATAGTATAATACAATAATAAAGGTATAAAATATTATAGTTATTAGTATTAATTAATTTTCCATAATATAACATGATATTAAATTATTTTTAAAAAATATTAATGTATTATGATAGAATGTAATATAATATAATATAATATAATATGTATAGTATAATACAATAATAAAGGTATAAAATAATATAATTATTAGTATAAATTAATTTCTCATAATATAACATAATATTAAATTGTTTAACATAACATATTAATGTATTATGATATAATGTAATATAATATTATATTTATAGTATAATATAATAATAAATATATAAAATATTATAATTATTAGTGTAAATTAATTTTTTACCCTTTCAATGACAATTTATCTCTTTAACAGATTATCTCTTTACTTAACTATTTGCAATGATGACAAATTCACTGTACCTATCAATATCATAAATATCAGATTATTTGCCACTCACTTATTATTTTTCTTTTTATTTATTTATTTATACGTTCATTCGTATATATATTTATTTATGCATTTATTTATTTATTTATTATTTTATTTTATTCATTGAAATATATTTATTTATTATCTTATTCATTCATTCATTCATTCATTTATATAAATATTTATTTATACATTTATTTATTTTTTTTCTTCTTTTTTTTCTTTCCTTTTCTTCTTTTTTTCCTTTTCTTTTTCTTTTCTTTTTTTCTTCTTTTCTTCTCCTTCCTTCCTCTCCCCCTTCTCCTTTCTTCTCCTCCACGCGGCCGGCGGCGCCGAAAGGAGGCTAGCCCACGGAGGTTGCGGGAGGGGGCTGGGCCGTGGCTGGCGGCACCTACGGCAATCTCGGCGGGCCCCTTGGGCGGGCTTCCTTCCGGCGCCCCCTTCTTCTTCATTTTCTTCGGCACCTCCCCACCGTGGGGAACTCCTTCGGCAGATGCGGGAGGGGGGCGAGTCATGACCGGCGGCGGCCGCAGGAAGGGGGAGGGTGCCCCCTTCTTCTTCTTTTTCTTCGGCACCTCCCCACCGTGGGGAACTCCCTCTTCTTCGGCACCTCCCCATCCGTCCGTGACGGAGAAATCGTGGCCGGCGGCGGCCGCGGGAAGGGGAAGACCGACCCGTCTTCCTCTTCTTCGGCACCTCCCCACCGGGGAAGGGGGAGAGGGAGGGGGTGCGGCACTGTGGCGGCGGGGGAGAGGGAGGGGGTGCGGCACTGCAGCAGCGGCGGGGGAGAGGGAGGGGGTGCGGCACTGCAGCGGCGGGGGGGGGGGGGGGGAGGGGGGTTTGGTGGGAGAGTAACAGGCGGTGGGAGAGGAATTTTTTTTTTAAATGGGGGCATTTTGGTCAAAAATAGAGCTTTTCGACAAAGCTCAAAATAGCATTTTCGGAAAGCTCCAAATTGGAGCTTCCGCCAAAAAGCTATTTTCAGCTTCCCGCAAAAGCTGAAACAGCTTCTCAAAAAAATTGCCAAACACTATTTTTTATCTAAAAGTACTTTTGGAGGGCCAGAAAGTACTTTTTGGCCCTCCAAAAGCTCCCCCAAATAGGGCCTAATTCCCAGTATGGCTGGCTCTCATGCGCCGAGAAGATAGCATAAGCACTGGGGCGGTCGCGAATATCGATCTAATCTTGCTGGTTCCATGCTTTTCTTTTTTATTGAAGGGAACAGATGGGGAATGCCTTCAGCTTCGAACCAAATGCCAATAGAAGCTGGATAAAGCTCCCCTCTTCACTCCCCACAAATTCTCTATCGTACATGGTGTCACGCCCCCGCCTGCGCGAGGCATGGGAGGCACCCAATGCCCACATGGGGGCCACATGAGGGGGGAACACGGGGCTCCCCTGCCTGATATTGTCTGGTTCTAGGGCCCGCGCGTTTTCCACCCAAAATATGTCTGGAGAATGTGGAGACACCCGCCTCATATGCTCAGGCTCTGAAATGAGTCTAGCCGATGTGGGATCTTTTATTCACCCACCCTCGGACTAGAGCCGTCCTCCGCTCTGATACAAAATATCACGCCCCCGCCTGCGTGAGGCACGTGAGGTTCCTAGGTCCGCATGCACGCGCACGCGCCGCTCAAACTCCTCCCCGGTTTTGTTTTCCACTCAAAATGTGTCCGCAGGATTTGCAGATACCTGCCTCATATGCCCAAACTCTGAAACGAGTTTAGCCGATGTGGGATCTTTCACATGACATTGGAGATTGATGTGATACATGAGCATTCACCCAAGCACCAAGATGTATTAGATGCCATTTTTTGAGTGTCATTTTGATAAGTTAATCTTATTCCAGTCCAATTCAGGGCAAGAACAAGGTGGATGGGTTAATCTTATTCCTCCTCCTCCTCCTCCTCCTCCTCCTCCGTAGGACTACGCAAGTCATCAAGCAAAGTCGTTGATTAAACCTTGATGCCGGTCATATTGGGAGCTTTAGATGCGGTAAATTGGTATTACTTCAAGTAACAACAGAGTTAGGTGGCCTGCAATTATAGCATTTCAGTGATGTTTTAAAGCATTTTTCTATATTTGTTGAGTAGTCAACTTTATAAGGAATTAATGCGGCCGGCATATCAGCATTCCAATCTGTATCATTCGAAGAAAACCAAACCTCAAGTACTCTTAAGGGCTCGTTTGGTTCGCGGGAAGCATTTTTCCTCCTAGAAATATGATTTCTGGAAAATAAATTCCTAGGAAGATGATACTTAGGAAAGTACTTTTGGCATGTTTGGTTGACCATGAGAAAGTAACAAATTTCCAAAGTGCTTATGTTTGGTTGACCATCCACTTTCCTGGGAAAGTTATGCATAATTTCTATTATGCCCTTAATAAAAATTAGGTCTTTAATGCCTCTTTAATGCTTCTTTAATGCTGAAGGGTCTTTTTGGGAAAAAAATAAAAATGGGATGATTCCAGCCTCATTGGAAAATAACTTTTCCATGTTTCTCATGGGAAAGACTTTCCTATGAAATGTGGGAATTATATTCCCATGGAAATACAACTTTTCCATCTCTTTTCTTTGAAAACTCCAACTAAACAAGAGGCATCTCATTACTTTTTCGTTGACCACACTTTCCCCCGTTCTTTTTCCGCGAACCAAACGAGCCTTTATCTTGTTTCCTCTAATCATTACTAGGCTAGTTTGGCACCAGACATGGAGTATAGATGAATACGTGCAGAACCCTGCCTTGGAAGGCACTCCTTATGGCAAACCAATCAGCTAGAGAGAAAGAGAGAGAGGCGGAGTGGGGGTTAATGGCTACCAAATGAGTACATATTCTACGAACTCCTGCCAATTTCTACTACCCTAGCTGAATCACAGATGCGGCCCACCGATCAAGTGGAGCGAAGTGGCTGTTTTAGTAGATGATTTAATTGGATAAGATTGGTCTCAACCACAGAATTTGCACGCTCCTCCAACTTTGAGGATAGATTCTTCTTGTAGAGAATTAAAGAAGGGTGTCTAATTGAGCAAATGCCTGCTTTGTTTCATTCGAAAGGACGACCACCAGTTTTACTTTATTCTTCGAAAATGGGACGCGATCCCTCCTGTTTTATTCTATCCCGAAAAAAATGTTGATATCTATCGGACTAACTTTTAAAAAAACTAAATGACTAGGTTAACATATTAATAACTTAATTTATCATCCACTTAATAATTTATTTAATTATGTGGCCATAAAGTTTAATTATCCGACTTATATCAATATCTATATTGATAATTTTTATGTTCATTTTGTATCCATATGTGCTTAAAATAACTATAGATATAAAATTTTGTATCTGGCTAATATTCGTACTTGTATTTGTATTAGTCAAATAAAATAAATATAGATATGGATATACTAGTATTCGATCTATATCCGATCCGATTTCAGCCCCACGTACAACCGCTACACGTAAGGTCTCATCGATGGTTGATGATTTCCAACATCATCAAAATTGCAAGATCGAAATATTATGGAGCATGGGAATAGGCTCTTAGGGCACTCTATCTCATCAAAGAGAAACATGTCTTCCTTCATAACATTGCAATCCGCTTTCAACCTTCGGATTTCATCTCATTTTGCTGATCTAATTCTACCTAGCCATGACACTAGGGCGAGACAACTTTAAAAGAAAAAAAAAAAGTAACCTCAAGAAAAATGATCATGCCTGGGTGCTTTGTTCCTTGATCTTATGCTGGCATTGATTGAATTCTTAAATCATGCCCAGGTAGAGAAAGGAATCGAAGCAATTATGTCATGCATAGCCTAGCTCATATGGAAAATAAGAAAGGAAAGAATTTTCCAAAGATCATGCAGGCCACCGGATGATGTAATTACAGGACCATTCATCGAATTCCTTCAAGTCCTTTACAAGGCACCGGGGCAACCAGGATCTTCTGAAATGATTCCAACTTAGCTAGCCCCTCCCATTGCAGTGTCGAAGGTAAAATTTGATCGATCGATCAAAGACAATGCTGCGGGTGCTGGCTATGTCCTCAAAGATCATTAGGAGAGACTTGAATCATGTTGGTGGTAAGAAATTACCATTACTAATGTGTTCGGTACCCTCATGCAAAATTAGCTCCAGCCTAGGAGGGCTTATGTGTATCCGCAACTTTGCTAATCAAATTCATGCTTGCCACCCCATGCTTTATATGTCTAGCTGCAAGCAACACCCGTAAGACTTATCCGCAACTTTGCATTACATTATTTGATCTTTACCTACTTAAGTAGCTACTCCATTTGAAAGCTCCGAGTATTAATCCTATCCTTGTATTCGCATTATATGACATTTATTTGCGGGTACAGCAAACCGACCTAGCGCGTGCGTAGCTTCGAAAATAAGATCAAGGAGAGATTCGGGCATCGAAATACGATCAAGTAGCAAAACAAATGAACAAGATACAATCATATCAAGCTATATAGAATATGACTAGATGGCTTATCGATTATTATGTTAATGATCAAAATATGAACATGTAAAGCTATATGACATGATTAGATTATTTATTGGACTTATTCATACTAGCGGCTTGATTTTTAAAATATCATTAACTTGATGTTAGACTTTCAAATTCTTCTTGATGCTTCATGTTTACTCCAACCAGCATTAAGGCATATGGCTGTGCAGATGCCATTAATTAAAAAAAAAAACAGATGGCGGCAATTCTCATCATTAAATTAATATTATATAATTCCATAAATCTAATAAATCAAACTCCTGCGTTTGATTGATACGTATGTCTTTACATACATACATATATCTTGTTCTCGTGGAAAAAATTATAATATTAAAAAAATGATCACATTCACTTTGGTAAACGCTGCAGCTGTATGGGCATGGGGTGGTTGGCGAATGGCGACCGCAGGAAGCCAAGCCAAATCCAAAAGGCTTCTACTCGTGGCTCTGGCTTCTGCTAAGGCTGCAAACGGTCGGATTGATCCATAATCCAACCCGGTATATTTTTGGGGATCCGGAGAGCAGGGTACTAAAATTGGACTATTCTATTTTCTAAATCGAATCTAAATTTACTGTATTCAGACTCGATCCCATCCAACCCAGCTCATTTAAAATTTAGATAATTTTAAATTTTTAATCTTACGACCATTCCGATTTGATCCGATTCAAATCTGTAAAATTATTTAGATTCGTGGGCTACAGTCCGCGGAGGTACAAACAAGTTCTGAAGTTATGGATGAGTTGATTCGAATCTGATCGAAATTTTTTGAATTGGATCTGGGTTATACATAAATTGAACCCGACTCGAACGACCTGTTGGATTAAAAATTGTAACGGTGGATTTGATCCAATCCGATTTTCTATTAAATTGAGCCTAGTTCCAAAATTAAGATCGAACATGAATTGCGGGTAGAAGTTTGCACTCCTGGTTACTGCTTTTTTTTTTAATTACTATTTTTTAACTATAAAATGGCGGGAAGGAGGGGAGCAGGAGAGGAGACAAGCGTCGCACGCCAAGGCTGGAGACAGGGAGAGCTCGGCGATTCGAATTCCTTGGGGAGCGATATGCAGAGGGCTTCGTATACGATTGTTCTTTACTTGATCCAGTTCTCGTAATGCATTCGAAAAGCTCAGATTTTGGGGGTCTTGGTTTGGTGTATGTGTTTATATACTAGACCTATGCTTAATTTGTGCTTTTTTACATTTTTTTTGGTGTGCTTTTTCTCTGTTTTTCTTCTTGGTGATGATCGGAAGAAAGGAAGGAAGAACCTTGGAATGGAAGCCGAAGCTACAATTTGGTTTTTCTTGGTTTCTCGGAAGATTTTTTTTTAAAAAAATATTTTTTTGCTCCTAGTCGCTTTTGCTGGGAATCCAATTGGCGCACGCACATAGTTCGTAGCTTGAAGTTTTTGGAATGCCTTCAAGATTTTATTTAGTTTTTTGCCTTTAGACTCGTATATCATGATCTGCATGGTGGGTTCTTGGATATCTAGTACTGGGGTTTGAATCCATGCAGGTGATTCTGTCGTTGCCCGTCGACTCCTGGCCTGGGTTAAAATTAAGTAGTTGAACAATCTGCTGTAAATTTATTTTAAGCTGATATTTGGAAGATTTTGATGCTCTAAATTCGGCAGCTTCCATTATGCGCTGTTTGATTGTTGTTTTGGCTCAAATAATCATTTTGATCAATTACTTTTTCTTCTAATTAATGAATGTAATTCAATTGGAGAAACCATGATTTTGAAAGCAAAGGAAGACTAGGGAATAGTCTCTGTCTCGACTGTGAATCTTTCACCAATTCCATCCTACATATTGATTTCTTTCAAGAAAAAAAAAATAGAAAATAACTTTTTTGAAGGAAAAAAGAGGAAGCAAGAAGCTTCCCTTAAAATTTATTAGATGAAGAAATTATGTACAAGTGGAAAAGAGGTGGGGTACAAAATATGAAGATGTGGTCAAGAAGAGGGGGATGCTAGGCTATTCCACAGCTTGACATGACTTTTGATCGACTTCTTACTACATAGCAGCTCCCTAGAGTGAAATTTTGATGGATGAAATTTTAAATTGTATTGGATTTGGAGAACTTTTAAAGTTTCTGATATAACATGGCGCAGACATGATTTTACCAATAATAATCATTATTTATGCATGATACCTTGAAGTCATTGATCTTAGTCTGAACTCAGTTGAAGCCTTTCCTGTGATGTATTAACTATTCACTCATCATGTCTTAAATCATAAGTTTACTCCCCGGCCCCCCCTTCCTTTCTTTTAGGCATCCCTTAAATTATGACTTTTGTAACTCATACTCTCGATTTAGTTATGATGAAATTTTCATTCTCCCATCCGTATCAATGTTGCACATGCCCCCCTTGATCTTTCCATGTTATGCGCAATTAATTTCACTTTCTCTGTTGATTGGCAGGTGCTTACTTGACCCCGGACCTTCGCACTAAAGGCATCTGTCTCTCATCTCATCTGATATTTTGGTTATACCTGCATGCTTGATGGGCTGCATCTCTACAAAGCACACCAAACACACACCTGGATACGAAGATCCAAAAGTCCTTTCTACTGAGACAACTTGTGAGTTTATTCTTGCTAATGGCATATTTCTGAGTATCTGACCTTTTCTTCGTCTTTCTTATTTTGTTTTCAAAATCTCATGCTTGAGGATCTAGTATATTCTCATGGTGATCTTCATGGCATTCCAATATGTGGCTACTGTCTTTAGGATATGTAGCATGGGTGTATTTGTGAATCAAGTGTTGATTTTTTTTTTCCTTGTCAGTGTGTTAAGCTTTGAGCCTAAAACTCATGCATCTCAGGCATCCTAATGTTTATCAAATTTGTATTAAGCTTGTAATTGCTTGTCCAGTGCATGACTATTTGATGTAGTTTCATCTAAGTGGATGATAGATGCATTTCTTTCCATTTATTGCTAATATTACAGTACTCCTGCACGTCCATGTCTAACTGAAATTACACTGTATTGCATGACAGTTACTGTGAGTGAAGTAGAAGCTTTATATGAGCTATATAAGAAGTTGAGTTTTTTGATAATCAAAGATGGGCTAATACACAAGGTATTATCTTTGTTTAGCACTCTGGAATTAGTGTGTTTGCTTTATGGCTCTGGTTTTGTGCCTCCTAGTATGAGCACCTAAATCATTTCTTTAAGCAGGAAGAATTCCAACTTGCCTTGTTCAGGGATAGCAAGAAGCAAAATCTGTTTGCAGACAGGGTCAGCTCACTCTTCTTTTCAATTTTTAGTCATATCTTTGATAATTTTTGGGGACTTGTGAAATGCCTTAGTTTTCTGTAGGGATTTGTCTAATCACTTGGGTTTCACAAATTTACCTATTTGGAGCTTTGATAGATGGAAGAAAGCTTTAACGAGTACCAAACTCTGTCCTATTTTTTCATCAAAATGGTACAGTATTGGTGTGGTATTGGTACCGACTTTACGTACTAAAATTAACATGGTCCAAAAAATTGAAAAACCATCAGCATCGATCGATATGGATGGTATGGTACCACCAGTATAAACTGGTATAAATCAGTATGGTACGATATATCATAGCTATTTTGGCATCCTGGTACCTATACCAGTGCTGGTTTGTGCCAGAATGGTAAGGTACCATTTGTATCCATTTTGGCGGTTTTTGAAGCCATGGTTTGAACAATCTTGTCTTTTGTGCTAGAGTACTGATTTATGTGATGGGTGACTGTAAAGTTTTGTGTATGGCAGCCTATTAGGAGTCCCATATATCCAATTTCTTATATTATCTTGGCAATTTTCAATTTCTCATATTATCTTGACAAGTTTCTGCAGGTATTTGACTTGTTTGATGTCAAAGGCAATGGGGTTATTGAATTTGGAGGATTTGTTCGATCACTTAGCATTTTTCACCCAGACGCTCCAGAAGAAGATAAAATTGCATGTATGATCTTCACCATATATAATTTAGGTGTATTTTTGTTCTTTTTTATTAGCGGATATATTCTATAGGTTTTGATGTTAATGGAACTATGTTATGCTTTGGATTCTATTAGACTTCTTTTAGCAGTGGATTTGAAAACTCAAGTTTTCATCTTTTCAAATGGTAGTTCTCAAATAGGAGTTCAGAATATGTTAGCTTTGTTTCCTGCAAGTCTCTGATTAACTTTTGATATTTTTTAATGACTGTGGTTGATTTTTAACGCACAAATTTGGGGTATATTTGTGGCAGTTGCATTTAGATTGTATGACTTGAGGCAGACAGGATACATTGAACGTGAGGAGGTAATTATCATCGCTTATTTTATTACTTTGTTTCCATTATTTGTGTTAAGGTTTAGTTTTTGCGGCATGCTTTTTGGTTATTCTGGATTTTCAGTATTGAGGAGGTGCTTGCCATAAATATCTTAGCTTGGCCAGTAGTATTGCTGTTAATAATAAATCATTTTAGCTTGATGAATGGTAATAGATCCCATGATCCATCATCTTTGAAATTCTGGCAAGTGTCGTCATGTAGTCAAAGGGGCATTGTAGACTATAGTTTGAAGCCTCTAAAATAGTTGGTGCTTGATCAACTGTACACTATGTTGTCATCAGTGGTACAATATATCTTTTTTTTTGTTGGCACCGTGACTTCAGTTGGTAATTATCAAACATTCATTACAAAATAATAGAAGAATTTAATTGTGGTATGTTAGAAAAAGGAGGAAACCTGGATACTTTAAAAAATTTAGAAATTTATCTCATATAATTGGAAGATTTCATGGGATGTTGTACTGCTGAAACAACCAGTATATCTGACCTTTGCACTTAACAAGTTACAAAGTCTTGTTAGCTGTTCCCAAATTTCCTTGGTTGCTCAAACAGCAGCTTGTAGATTGTCCTCTGTGGAATTATAGTGATTAAGTAAAAAAGGGTCATTATTAGCTCTAGGTTCTTCTTACTTTAAATTAATCTGACTGCTTTACAAAATAGCATCGTTCTTCAAGAAATAAATCCCCATATTTTCTGCAACCATGTTATGTTTGTCCACACCTTTGAACATGTCATAAGTAATTCAATCTGTCATTAAAAACTGTACTGAGCACTGACATGCAACCTAGGGATAGAGTTTTCACTGGTCTCCGTATAGACGACAAAGTTTATGGCACCAAAACAACTCAATTTTTTAGTCCAGAGAAGAACTAAAACATTACAAGGTCTAATATCTATAAGGCCACACACTTGATACTCCAGCTGTAACTTTAGGAAAATTACTTTTAAATCAATGGTGTTCTTTTGCTAAAGCTAATCTTTTCTTTGCAGAAAGAGCTTCAGTGACTTTGTTTGAAATGATTATCATCATTATAGGTATGTATATGCAATGGAGTTAGTATAATTTAACTCAGTGGCAAGATTAGAAAAGTTGGACATGGCATGCCAGAGGGTGGGGTACCACACAGTGCATATGTGCTATGTGGGTGCATATATTGTTGGTGCTACAAGGACATTTAGCAAAAAAATAAATCAAAATAATAAGAACAAGTAGGAATTAGAAATAAGTATGGAGATGTCCAAAAATAAAAGACAGTTTAGCTGTACACTTCCACATCTTTGAGACTCTATATTAGTATGACAAATCAACCTAAAAATTAAAATATTTCTTTAGGAACCATGCTTAAATTTAAAATAAGCTAATGCAGCAAACAACTTTACCAATTATAAGATGATGAACAATTAAAAACACACAGAATTACACTACTACTTTTAAAAAACACGTTGTGTTTAGGAACTATAAAGATGCATTTCATGTAACTTGAGTTTAAACAGTCTACCAGGTAAAGAAAGCAGATAGCATTTAGACTGCTACTCTTCAAATAAGCACTCAAAAGTCAATTTTTTCCTTGGGAAAGTGGCTTAGTAAACAGCAATTCATCATCAAAATCCTTATGTCTCTGGGCTGCATATGCCGGTTTTCTGTGCCTATGCAGGTGCTTAGCAGCTCTATAGAGCCCTAGCTACAGGAGGACTGCATGGGTCCAATGTGATGTGGTCATCAAGCCAAGCTGCATCTGCATACATCAGCACTTAAATGGCTGCTTATACTGTATATTACTATATTACTGGTCATCAGTTTCATACTTTTGGATATTTGATTGTTTCAATTATTCAGTGCCAATGGCACGACTCATTCTTGTCATGGTGAGAGGGGGGGTTCTTTTCTCTTTCTGTTTTTTTTTTCTCTTCTTCTTTTCAATATGGGAGAGAGGCCTGGGAAAATGCAAAAGGCATAACAAACAGTAGAATGCTAATTCTATGATTTTTGCTTGATACCATGTTGACAAGCCAAAAAGAAAAGAAATGGGAGAGTAGAGAGAGGGAATAAAAATATTAGGGATAGAAAATAGGTGGAGGGCACGAGGGGAAAATGGATGAAGGGATAAGAACTAGAGGGTTGGATATGAATTTACTATTTGCATTAAGCCTTTCAATAGTTATATATTGCTTTTGGATGGGAAAAATGCTATTTATGTCCTTTAGTTTCATAGACTGTGGAGATGGTTAGTTTGATATCTAAGTGGATCACTGCAGGTGAGGAATCCAGCGAATCAACATTATCATGGCATGTCCCTCTCGTAGCATTATCTTAGCAAGAAAATTTCCTCTGATTCATAGAGTTTTAGAGTCAGGTTGAAAACTGACTGCCAAAAATTCTGAAATATGCAGATTTTGTGTACCACCAATATCATATAAATGAGATAAAGCTTGCTGCTTATCAAAATTTATGGCATGATTCTAATATTACTTCCATCTACTGAAGTAATGTTCTTTTGTACTTCATGCTTATGTTGAATAATTGCCAATCAAATCTCATTCTACTCCAGAAGATTCTTATAATCTGTAGAAAGAATTCATTTCAAACATGTTATCATGCATCTGATGTCATCTAATGAAAGTTTTGTTGTCATTTTTTAATGCTTTCAACAGTTGAAGGAGATGGTGCTGGCTCTTTTGAATGAATCAGATTTGTTTCTTTCAGATGAAGTTGTTGAACAAATTGTTGATAAGGTGAAACAGAATCTTCTTCATTTGGTATCTTCCATATGTTAATTGACTGCACTATATGCCGTTGTAGCTTTTGTTTGGATTATCTAATTTTCATGTTCCTTTACCTCTACAGGCATTCAGTCAGGTAGATTCAAAAGGTGATGGAATAATAGACCCAGATGAATGGAAGGAGTTTGTTAAAAAAAATCCATCAGTGTTGCGAAACATGACTCTTCCATACTTAAAGTGAGCCTTAGACTAAATTTCCATATTGCATGGTTTACTGTCCCTATAACTAATGATTTTCTATATGATTTTGCTTGATTTATTATCTTGGGAATTTCATATGCAATATATAATTTTTTTCTGAGAGCTTTTATTTCCCTGATATGATGTGATATATGATAGTTGTTTATGCTATAAAGTGATAGGAAGTCAAATGTTCTTGGAGAATGGTCTGTCGATCTACACCTCAACATTAATTCCCTAGATTACTGTTATTCTTGGATGTGCCTAGTTATGACATTTACTTTTGCAGGTACTGATTCCTGAGTTCTGGCGCATGACTCAACTGATTTTAATTAAAAATTTTCAGATGAAGTTAAAACCAATTATCATTTAGTATCTTGTAATATCCGCATAAACCTAATATTTTTATTGTTTACACGAAGTGAACTGTGTAGGTCTTTAATCCTGATCATGCATATAGATTCAATGGCGATCTATGTTTTATATGCGAGGGATCATTGCTTGAATTTTATACGTGGGAACATTTTCTTTGTTATGTAATTCTTATACACTTTTGCAGAGCCCGAGCATCATATTTCCAAGATTACATTTGTTTTTCATGAAAGTTTTACAAATTTGTTTGACAAGATTCATCCACTGCCTATCTTTTACTGGTGGATATCATAGGAATCTGGCTACTTCATCAGAAATCATTTCAGCAAAATTATCTTGTTGAACCAAAATAGAGGTTGGCCTGGTTTCCACAGAAATTCCACATAGAATGTTTGATGATTAGGAGGAACAAAAAGAGATAAAATGGCCAGGTTGGCCCATTCCTGAATGATCTATTTTAAGATGTCTTGACCTCCCCTAGCTCTTGTTTCACCTTACATACTATTCATAATTTTTTTTCGTCGTGGATTATACCTGTTGAAGTCAATTAGTGTCACGCCTCCGCCTGCGCGGGGCACATGAGGCACCCAGTGCCTACATGGGAGCCACATGAGGGGGGCCGCAGGGCTCTCCTGCCAGATATTATCCAGTTCCGGGGCCCGCGCGCGCGTCGCACGCGCTGCTCCGACCACTCTCCGATTTTGTTTTCCACCCAAAATGCGTCTGCAGGATTAGGAGACACCCGCCTCATATGCTCAGACTCCGGACCGAGTCTTTCCGATGTGGAACTATTGGGCATCACACCCTTCCCACCATCAGACAAGAGTCGTCCTCGATCTGATACCAAATATCACGCCCCGCCTCCGCGGGGCACGTGAGGCACCCAGTGCCCACGTGGGAGCCACATGAGGGGAGACTGCAGGGCTCCCCTGCCAGATATTGTTCGGTTCCGGAGCCCGCATGCGCTGCTCAGACCCCTCCCCGATTTTGTTTTCTACCCAAAACGCATTTGCAGGATTAGGAGACACCCGCCTCATATGCTCAGGCTCCGAACCGAGTCTTTCCGATGTGGGACTATTGGACATCATAATTAGTTTCCTACTAGTTGATTGATTTCCATTTAGATTTGCATTGTAGCTTTGTTTTCATTCCTGTATGTCATCAAAACTTCCATTATCCCTCCTGAGCTTTTTTTCCAAGGTTGATGGACAAGCACTCCATAGTTTGCCTTATTTTTCTTTGCAGCATAAATCTTGTGGGTAATATATTGGCTTTGACCAGCAGAATCGAGATATGATGTCCCAGGCATTGTTTGAGATGTGAAAAGTTGTGATTCCATGATTTCTTTTCTCAAATTTGCATTTTCTGGTTCACCTGCCCTTGTCTTGCAAGGTCATGCTGCCCATCTGCATCAGTGAATGTTCTTTTACGACTCTATATTGCCACTTTTTCTGGACTTAAACCTTCAGTTTTCCTTGTTCCAACATTTTTTTGATTGCTTTCATAATTTTTTTGTCTACACCTTTCTTTAACATTTTTCCCAGAATTTCTGTATTCATTGACATACTCCAACCTATATCTGAAAGTCTTATCAACAATCATATATATGACCCTTTTTGTGCATATCGTAGATATTGGGTTAACCATAGAGTTAATTTTCAGAATCTCCACCTGTTGTCCTCCTATGTGGTAGTTTCATTTTCTGGTCCACATATTTGCTCAATTCACTCATGTTCAAGATAGAGAATGAATTTGTCAATTCAAGAAAAGAGAGATAAATGAGTAGTTCTTCGGATTGATCTACCATTGTCCAGTTATGCTAGTTTGTTATGATTATAAGTGCATTTTGGTTTGCCTGTTATCTCTAAAATTGAGGTCCATTCCATCTCATCTTCATTGATTCCTATAATGTTGGTTTGCAGGGACATAACCTTGGCGTTCCCCAGCTTTGTTATGAATTCTGAAGTCAGGAATGAAGACATGACAATCCAGTAAAGATGTGCACTGCTGCCATATTTGTTCCCTCCAAAATTGATGATGCTCCCTGGCTCCATCAACAGGTTGAATGATGCATCTCTACCATGGTGTGATGCTGCTTCTCCCAAAGATAATGACGACAACCAATCTCAACCCCTCCTGCTGCACTGATTTGCAAGATCTATTGTGCGACATGAGAGCCTAACACGAGAGCCTGATAAAGTACTTCCATAGCTGTTTTTGAACACAGAGAATGAGTCCAGTCACAAATTTTATCACTTCACGAAGATTTGCATTCCAAAAGCTCCGAATCGCTGACCTCAAGCTTGAATCTTGAAAACCCCTAAATTAAAAGGAAAGGGGAGAAATTATGGCCTGTGGCAGGTGATGAGAAACTTGGGTTCAACGTCGTCTTAAGCTTAGGGGCAATGGAGGCTGATTAGATGAATAATTATCAGGTTGAGGGATGGGGAGTGGACGCTTTCTCGCAATAAGTGGTGGAGGCCAATGAGATGAGAACAGACTACAGAGACAAAAAGGCGCTAGGAGTGGGTCGGTTCCACGTCCTTGTTATGTATATATTTATAAATATAAAAAAAATTACATGAATATCTTAATAAAATTGCTTTTTATGTTTTTTTATAATTATTTTTTTATTGCATATCCAAGTTTAAATGGTTTATTACTTTAGATGGAATATATGTATATGTCAAAAAAAAATATATACATATAGAATAAATATTTATGAAGATATATATATTGAAAGATGTAATTTTATCAGAATATTTATATAATTTTATATATTTGTGGGGATATATATTGAAAGAAATTTTTAAATGTTTAAAGGTGGACCCATGCCCAACGGCTAGAAAGCCTGCCTCAACTACAAGTTCAGCAAGACGGTAGCTTTTGCACGTGATTTGCCTTGATGGAGGCTGACACGTACCTGCCGCCTTTCCGTTAAATTTAACATCTTTCATGTCTTTTGCTGATGTCTCACTCGCCGGCTTGTTTTGGTTTGGTAAGGAAGAATCATGTACGGAGGCGGAAAATGAAGTGGTTCTCAAATATATATATGTATATATATTTGTTTTGGTAGAAGTGACTCACATGTAACGGGCCACACGCAATAATCCTTCTTTAAAAATATTATAATCCTTCAAATCTTGGTAAATAAGTTTTCTTGATCTAGAACTATTTGTACAATAAATCCTAGCCTGACTAACCAGCACCTTAAAAAAATTTATTAAAATTAAGAATTTTTAGAAAATATTTAATCTTCAGACCAATGTACTCAAAATTTAAATTATGAAATGTGACTTTATAGAGTAAGTTACTTGCTCATTTCTTAATTTTGTAAAAAAGTACAATGTACTCTTAGATGCTTTATATGTTGTTTGGTTTTATTATTTTTAGATGCCTTTGGATATTGGAATCATACAGCATATACAACCGATCAATCAATATTTGCTAGATTTTAAATATCATAATTTTCTTTAATAATTGATACATGCTTTGAGTTTTATTTTTATGATTAAGGAGAAGGAATCCGCATAGGGTATTCTTTACCTAGGAGCTCCCACACCCGACTTTCCTCAAGATCAATTTTGATAGCTCTGTCTTGGACGGTGGCAGGAGGGGAGGGACTGGATTTATTGTTAGGGGCCCCAGCTCTGATGCGGTGGCAGCAGGAGACTGTCAGATTTTTGATACTTCGGTTCTAGGGGCAGAGCTGCGAGCGGCCTGGAGGGATCTGTCCTACGCGCGGTGGGTGCTCCACGCGAGTTCGATTTTTTTAGAGGGTGACTCAGCTATGGTGATCAGCTGGATCCGTAGGGGCCCAAGCAGTCATGGTGGTGCCCATCCCTTACTTCGTGACATTTGGATGATGGCGAGGGAGGGTGTTACATTACAGGCTATGCATGTATATCAGGAGGCCAATGGGGCGGCCGACTGGGTGGCAGCGTATGTAGCGTGCCACTCGGGAGGTACCTTATGGGCCGGGGAGAGAGAGATGCCCGGAGCACTTCGGGACCTTTTGTATTCTGACTCTATAGGGTATATTCGTACCCGCTATATATGAATCGTTCGCTTTACCAAAAAAAAAATTAAGGAGAAGAAAGAAATTGTTTCAACTCGCTTATTTGAATTTTTTGAAGAAAATTTAGGATACAGGAAAATGGGCAATAGTAGAATCTTGGTACATTTTCACTCATTATTTTCCATAAAACAGAGTTACAAGTCTATGTTTACATTAATGATGTCCACTCTTGCACGATTCAGTTTAAATTTCTATTCTAGTTAAAAAAAAAAATGGGGCTTCTTAAAATAGACACATCTAGTATCAATAATCATAAAAAAATTAAATTATATAGGCGGTATATCTCAACATCTATATTAACTTTTTCTCCAAATACTTTATCTAACTCTTTCTGAGCTGAGAGATATGCTTAGACAATAGAATTTAGTCTTGATTGCTAGATATGTCAAACCTTTCAAGAGTTGGATGACGCCGTAGGGCTTAAAAAATTATTCTATATATATATATATATATATAAAAGAACACTTAAATCAGATATCATATGGGTAAGTTAGGGTTGATGTACGATTCAACTTTCGATAACATTTTGCTTCTAGAGCATGCCTAGTTCTACTCGCAGTAGTTAGTATCGTCCATATTGAGTCTAGAAATCCTTAGGAATCTTTTTTTTTTTTTTTTTGTATATTTTGCAGTTCAATAGTAACGCGATGGATGCTACCTAATCTTTTGCCAATGTTGTTTAAGAATATTTTGATGATTAATTCAATCTATTAAATCTATTATGGGCCAATGGGCTCCGGATGTTTTTTTCTCGGTGTTGTTTGAGGACACTTGATGATTAATACGATCTATTAAAACTATTCCATGCCAATGCTATCAGTGTCCCAAAAATTTTATAAATTTTGCATAAGCCCTTCTGTCTCTCTCAACTTTTAAATACAAATGAAATTGATAACAAAAGCAACATATTTTATGCTTGCTTATTGTTTGAAGCATGGCACAAGATCTCACCTTAACAAGGACTTTCGACGTGCACATGGAAGCCTACAAAATGGTAAATTAGTTGTCGACAACCCTGTCATTATATATGATACCATCTTTTGAGCTTCTAACCTATAGAGTGAGCTTCTAAATTCTTTATATATGAATAAAGGCTGGAACGCAGTATGGGCAATGCACATATTATTTTATTTTTTATAATTAAAATATAATTTTGATATTTTTATAAATAAATACTAAAAATATTTAATTTTTAAAATTTTTATTTTATTTTTAATAAAAATTTTACAAATAAATTATTAAATACTAGAAGAAGGATTCATATTTTTGATCCTATGATTAAATAACAAAGGACGATGGTAGAATGTAGTAGGCATGCCTCAAGCATAGACATGTAGTCGGAGTTTACACCATTGAGTATCGCTAGGTTGTTCATTTGTAAGAGATTTTAAAGTTCTTGCAAGCCCCACTATCGCCTCAAGAAAAAAAGAAAAAAAGAAATCAAATCTTCATGTTTATATTCTTTTTTAGACTATAATCGTTTGCTGAATTGATTAACATACGAACTCCTGGATATACATAAAAAATACATGATTTCCAAGAGAGTCCTTTTGTACTTGGCCAGCAAACCGTTGGATTACAGAAATGTATGGTGAGAGATCCTATTGAGTTGTGTAAATCAAAAAAAAAAAATAGTATTAAAGACTAGAAAGATTGTGAGCATCAAATACAAAAACTGATCAATCTTCCTTGTTTAGATGGGGCTTACATCAATTTTCTGATTCTTAGTAACTAATCTTCAGTCAAACCCCATTTAAATAAGTAAACCAATCTTTTTTTTATCACAACCCAACGCAGATATTTTCATTAATTAATTAACACTAAATTCCAGATCTTTCTGGTCATATCCTGCTCCTAACGCCGTGAACGACTTTTCCGTCAGACCCGGGTCCAAAGCGAATGCATGGCCAACGGTCCCCGTCCAACCACCGCCTTCCCGACATTTTTTCTTCCTTTTCCGAACTTCGTTTTTTTTTATGAAAAAAAAAATCGACCGTTTGAATCGCTGCGAAGTAACACGGAATTCTCGCAGTGAAGTGCGGGGCCTTTGGAACGAGCCAACGAGGAGCGAATTCGAGCCGAACGGAAACGCTAAATTGATGCATTCCGTCCCCAATCCATTGCTATTTTCCTAAATTTGGCGCTCGATTTAAGCTCGCCTCCGTTGTCTCTTCGCCCTCGATTCTTCTTTCTGGTAAGAATCCATCCCCCTCCTTCTCCCCCAATCGTCCCTCCGGTCCCCCGTTTCCCATCATTTCCGCTTCTGAAAATCCGTCAATTGTCCCTTTTTTTGATCCCCTTTTCGCCCCATTTTGGTTCTTAATCTGTCTCCCGACCCCCATTATTCCTGGATGAAACCCTAATTTTTGGAAAGGAGCATTCCTTTCCAATTTGGGGTTTGTTCATTTCTAATTGGGAGAAAGTAGAGAGGTGCCTGGAATTTAGGGTTCTTGCGAGGATTCGCGAGGATCCGGGTCAAAGTGTTCGTTTGTTGTTCAAGTTTAGATTTTTAGAGGTTGCAGTAGGATTAAGGCGGGATTGGCCTTTTAGGGGTTAAATATTTGATCTTTTGGGGGGAGAATTGGTCGGGATTGCTGATGGGCTCTAGGGTTTGAGACGCCCTTGCCTTCTTTTGTGGTTCGTGCCGCTGTTCTTGGTGGTTCGTTCCGCTAGAGACGAGTGAGGGTCAAATTCCCGTTTTTGGGAAGGAAAATGTCGTCCGCTGGAGCCACTCTCAGCCCGGTCGGGGGTGATCTTGCCCTCTCCTCATTCCTATCCGAGGGTATCAGATCCCCGCATTGTTCCCCGGAGTCGATCATGATCTACCTTGCCGTCCCGGGGGCTTCGGTGATCCCAATGAGGGTCCTGGAGTCTGACTCTATCTCCTCCGTTAAGCTTAGGATCCAGAGTTGCAAAGGATTTGTTGTAAAGAAGCAGAAGCTGGTATTCGGTGGCCGGGAGCTCGCCCGGAATGACTGCTTCATCCGGGACTATGGCGTGTCTGATGGGAATGTCCTCCATCTCGTCATCCGGGTCTCTGATCTCCGTGTCATCACCGTCAAGACCGCCTGTGGGAAGAAATTCAAGTTCCATGTTGAGCGCGGCAGGGACGTTGCCTATGTTAAGAATGAGATTGCAAAGAGGGCGAGAGGTTTTGTTGATCTTGACAATGGAAAACTCTTTTATGATGGCGAGGAGCTTGATGACCGGCGGCTGATTCATGACATTTGTAAGTACAATGATGCCGTGATGCACTTGCTGGTGCAGAGATCTGCAAAAGTCAGGACTAGGCCTGTCGAGCAGGATTTCGAGCTATCTGTCGTAGCACCTGATACAGAAAGGAAGATAGGTTCAGATGATCTTCAGATAATTAGCAAGAAACCACGGGATAGAGATGCTTGGGTTGAGCCAGTCATTGTTAATCCAAAAGTTGAATTGCCTGCGGTGATTGATGATCTTGTTCGCGCTACTATTGCTGGATTGGAGAAGGGAAAACCACCTGTCATGTCTTCAGAAGGTACAGGGGGAGCTTATTTTATGCAGGATGCATTGGGTCAGGGATTTGTTGCCGTTTTTAAGCCAATTGATGAGGAGCCGATGGCTAAGAATAATCCTCGAGGGCTTCCCTTGTCAACAAATGGCGAAGGGTTGAAGAGAGGGACTCGGGTTGGAGAGGGTGCGCTTAGGGAAGTTGCAGCATACATTCTCGATCACCCTGTAAGTGGACGCCGGTCATTCTCGGGCATTGATGTTGGGTTTTCTGGTGTTCCTCCAACATTCATGGTGCGGTGCTTGCATGAAGGTTTTAATCACCCTGAAGGTTATGAGCATGCACTGAGGAATTTCAAGATTGGATCCTTGCAGATGTTTGTGAAAAACAATGGGAGTTGTGAGGACATGGGTCCTCGGGCATTTCCAGTGCAGGAGGTCCACAAGATATGCGTGTTGGATGTAAGGTTGGCAAATGCTGATCGGCATGCTGGAAATATATTACTCTGCGAGGAAGAAGAAGGCCGTCTGGTGCTGGTTCCAATCGATCATGGATATTGCTTGCCTGAGAATGTGAGTATGCAAATTCAGTGATTTGCTCCCTAGCATAACCTGAATATTACCTTCTAAAAATTTCTGTATTGATTGTGCTTTTATTACGCTATACAATATTTGCAGTTATTGAAGTAAATTTGTTGTCTGCATTTATTTTTTATTTGACACTTTGCAATACTAAGACATCTTGGTGTTTACATTTTCAATTATTGCTTTACTTGTGTATTTTCCACCATTTATTATGCTTTCTAGATGGGTTATGTAGATCATGTACACATGATGAAACCCTTTCATTTCTAGAAGGGCAACTGTTCATGATAGCCAGACTGCATGCAAGTGGTGTGGTTTGATGCTTATACTTTTATGTTTTGAGATCTTGGAACATTGCAACATGCTATTCCTATCTTATCTAGCTGTTTGTGAAGTTTCATTTATACAAATCAATTTTGGGCAATAATATCTTTCTAAAAAGGAAATTTGGGCAATAATATATGGAAGAGTTGAATCATTTTAGGAAAAAGACAATTTTGATATATGAAATTAGACCTTTCTACATGCCTCTGTGTAACCACTTGTTAATTTTTCATACTTTTGTGTCTCCCTGTACTTCTGTGTGTTTAGAATATCTTTTCTGCACCTTGATTTTGTTATTCGAACTCTGCTATGTCCTGCAATTAATGCTATTGTTCAACATCTATTGTGGTATTTTCTTTTGGCTTCTCTATCAGTTTTTACCTTCCTTACTGATGGTGCTTTCTTGAAAGTAAAAATATGAAACTATCCCTACCAGAACTTGACATGTCTGATGCATGTGGGTACACAAAAAAAAACATTTACTGTATAGCTATGATTAGAAGAGTAGTATTCAATGGACAGTTCTGATTTTAAAAAATGAATTGATAAAATAAATTTAGAAAAAAGATAAGGACAATGTTTGATGGATGGATGGTCATAATTAGATTACGAAGAGAATGGCATTTGATTGGTGGGATTGATTAGAAATGGATCATTTGATATTGCATGCTATAAATGAAAAATCCAGCTATAGGAAAGCTCTTCCATCAAATATAAATATATAGACCAGAATAAGTATAGATTAGATTTTGAAGTAGTTTCGATATATAAATTCTTATTTAAAGTTGTGGAATTCTCTCCTTTGATTTATTTTAGTATGACTCAAAGGTGGGGATTTTTTTTTTTTTTTTTTGTTGTTGTGGGGGGTGGGGGAGGTTCTCCACTTGATAGCCCCCCTATCGCAATAGAGGGGAAGAGACCAAATATGAGGTGATTAGGGATGACACTTGGTGGGAGATTCGAAAGAGTTCATATCCTGGACGATGTAGATGGCAGGGACCACTGGAAAAGATGAGAAGGGAGGGAAGGGGAAATATGTGATGTCTCAAATGGTGGAGTTGCGGAAGTTTTTTTGTTCCTTCTGCCTCTCTATACTTAGCTCGGAATGTTTTTTGAGGGACGCTTCAGGATTTGAGCGAACCGTGTGAGGCTGGACCGAAGCCTTTCTGATTATATTATAAATAGTATAAAGAAGTAAAAATATATGTTTCTAAGCAGTATATGCTGCCTTTAAATAGACAGGATCTTTAGTATATACTAGAATCTAATCCTGGAATACATAAAGTATATTCTAGAGACAGACGCATGGCAACTTCTTTTGTAGATGAGTACAGTAATTTGCTGCAGTGATATGGAAGGTGTTAGAAGGAAATTCTGAGGAGAGAGTACATCTGACATAAGATCCCTAACAACAATAACCTGCATATGAGCTTCTCTACCCAACTTGGTCCTATTTTGTGTACAATTTAAAGAGCACTAGCGTCATCATATTTCCCAATTCTTCCCCATGAGTCTGCGAGGCTGGTATGCATTTACTTGTAATTAAGTTATAATCTCTTATCTAGGTTGAATTTCATCTTGCAAAGTTTTACCTATCATTAGTGTATTTTTTTATCTGATAATCTCTTGATGCCTAAGCTCTCCTGATGCCCACTGATTTTTGGATGTGTCCAGTGTATTTAAATGTCATATCTTGCTTCTAAATTTATGTGCTTGGTGCAGTTTGAAGATTGCACATTTGAGTGGCTCTACTGGCCTCAGTCTCGCCAGCCTTTTAATTCAGAAACCATTGACTACATAAAATCGCTGGATGCTGAGCAGGATATTGCTCTTCTCAAATTCTACGGCTGGGAACTCTCAGTTGACTGTGCCCGCACATTTCGCATCTCCACTATGCTTTTGAAGAAGGGTGCAGAGAGGGGGCTTACTCCATATGATATTGGGAATATGTTGTGCAGAGAAACAGTGAAGAAGGAATCCATGATTGAAGAAATCGTCCGTGAAGCCAAGGATGCTGTTCTTCCAGGCACCAGTGAAACTGCATTCCTGAAGTCTGTGTCTGAAATCATGGATCATTATCTTGATGAATTCACGTCATAAGTCAGCAGTTGTGCTTATATATATATATATGTATGTATATGCAGATGTATGTATGTGGATGGTTTATTGTCAGTCGGAAAGGAGATGTGGGTGACTGCTAGAACTGCTATCCCCACTCTTTTTTATTGATATGGTCATGCCCTGACCATAGCACAAGAGGCGTTAGGTTGAGACTTTGGACGGCAGCTCTTACCATCTCTCTCTGCTGGTTCAGGTCTCCTGCAATATTATGAGTGGATGAACAGAAACTCAAGATCATATCAAAACTGATTGTGCTGATTGAATGCTTGGATGGTATATGTCATGAATAAATCTGCAATTTCTTGTGTAGATGATGGCTATCATGTTGTTGCTGCTGGCATTTAAATCGCCATTCTTTTTTTTCCCCTTTATCACGAGTTCTCTCTTTTAACCTGCCTGCATGTGCCATTGCCATTCCTCGTGTGATCATCCTTTCTCAAAAAGTGGGTGATTCCTTTTGTTTAAATGTAATGGAGGGCCTAGGCCACCAAGAGAATCCATTGCTTGAGTTTGATTGGATAGCTAACAGATCACTTGGATGTCTGAGATGCGAATCACATTATCGAGTGACATGGAAAGTATTTGTTTGTCTTGTCTATGGGATTGTTTTGACTGTGCAATCTGATCTCTACCTAGCTCCATCTGATGGATATTGTTATTGCTGGAAATAGGACTTGGGGGTGATCGCAGACCAGAAGAAAGAGCTTCCGCCACGGGCGGTTGTAGAAGGCTGTCTCCGGGAGATGGTGGCGGCTGATGGCTACTTCCGGGGAACCTACAAAAAGCCTGAGCCGGGAGTTTCGGCGAAGGCCCTCCGATGCTTAAGTCAGAGGGAGATTTGGAGGTAGTTTTTTAGCGGAGAAGCCCAGACGTGGAGGAGGAAAAGTCTCCGTCTTCTTGAAGTTTTTCCTCTTTATAGGAGGTGGTGTGGCAGTTATACGCTATCATGCGTTATTGTGGGGATTTCGGACTGAAAATACGTTACCTCAATTGGCCTGGGGATTTAAATTAGCTGGCCCTTAGTGGAGAACGAAAAGATTTGAATTCGATAGCTGTCGTGGCGTAGATTGCAGGGGTCGATCCCGGATATAGAGAACGTGGTAGCCGTTTCGATTCGGAGATCAGCTTAATTTTCGGTGGAGTCGGCTGTGGGTTTTGACTGGATCCTTTCTAGCCTTGAGGTTAAGCAGGCTCTGCTCGGTCAGGGCGCGCTTGTCGAGCTCGTGCTCGCCAAGCCTATGGCTGCCGAGACCATGTCTATTGAGATCACGTGCGTCGTCGGATTTGGGTTCCTCAGTCACGTGCATTGGTGGGCCCACTTTTCCCTCCATCATCTACCCCCCGACTTCCGAGTTCAAGCTGTATTCAAGCTTGGGCAAAGGAAGTAGTTAGGAGGAGGGGAAAAAGCATTTTCCTGGCTATTTTCTGAAAAAGGCATTGGCGGTAATGTCCCTCTTCTCGAGGTGATTTTGTGTGGCAGCCTCATAATTGGGCTCCAGTGTCCGAAGAGGTGGTTGTCAATCTTCTGCTTTTATGGTGTCGATTCGGATTGATATGCCGGGCTGGTTTCCAAGGCAGGCACGTGGCGTGATCCGGACGAGGGGTAAGGCTGGTTTCCGTCGATTTGGTCCTGTCTATATAAACCCCTGACTGGCTTTGGGAAACCTCATTTGGCCGCCGTAGCTTCCCTTCGTTCATTTTTTCTTGCTCTTCCCCTTGATAGGTTGAGTCTCTCCTGAAGGCACTTCAGGGCGTTTTCCGGTGATCGCTTTAATCTCTCACTTTCGGCCGTCGACGTTTTCGGTGAAAACCATAGTAGGTCTCTTACCCACGTTTGCTCGGAGAACTGTTGCTTTTCTTTTTCTTCTTCTCCTTCCTTCTTCTTTATCTTTTACTACTTGGTGAGCACAGCAATGTCGAGTGGTGTTTCATCTTCCGGTAGGAACCTTTCCCATAGGAAGGAGGTCGTACCGGAGATGGGCCATGACCCAGACGGAATCGGGTCAAACTTGGCCGAGGAGGAATTGGACTTGATCTGAGCTCGGTTTTTCCCTCAGCACGGGTTCTGCCTTGAGCCGGCGAGGTCGGAAGACCGGGTTACGAGACCTCCTCCAGGTCGGATCGGAGTGTACATGGAAACACTCTGGGCCGGCCTGCGATTCCCTCTGCATGGGTTCGTGAACGAGCTCCTGACGGCGTACTAGCTCATCCCAGCGCAGCTTTCTCCAAACTCGTGGAGGACCATCATTAGCTTCTTATCACTTTACCTCACACACAAGATACCGACCTCGGTAAGCGTCTTCCATTGGTGTTTTTAATGTTGAAATCCAATCCCGCAGATGGAGAATGGCTGTACCTTAACCTTCAGGGTGGTAGGCCATTTTTCCGAGGTGCTCCTTCCTCCATTCGTGGGTGGAAGAAGAAATTTTTCTTCCTCTCCTCCGAGCGCACGTGGGAGTTTGACCCATCATGGGGGCTGCCCCAGCTCAAGGCCATCAACAAGCCCCTCAAGCTTTCAGTGAGCGAGCAGAAGATTCTCGACGCTCTTCGCAGCCTCAAGGGGGACATTCTTCTAAACGACCTCCTGAGCGAGGAGGCTCTGGTAAACGTTGGCCTGAGCTCAATGTTCCCTATGGGTAAGGATAGTCGTACTGTTTCTCCTCTATTCCGTCGCCTTAAAATTTCTTTTCCTCTTTATTTCCTCAGTCAGTTTGGGACTTTGCTTGGATTTAACTCTTTTCTTTTTTTCAGAAGTCTCGAGGATGGTGTCCAGCAACAACGCTCTCCTTGCCTGGTACAACAAGAGAGTGGTAGAAGCTGGCAGAGCTCGTCCAGTCCCGAGGAGGGGCCCCAGGCCGATCTCGATTTCGACTTCCACGGAGGTCGGGGGCCTCGAGGCCGAGACCTCCGGCCTCGTCCACAAGATCGGCAAGAAGAGGGCTGGGAAGCCCAGGTCGGAGGTGGCCCCCATCCAAGCGCGCTACTGCCACCAAGGCCGTGGAAGATCCGGGGGCTCAGGCTGGCTCGTCCTCGGGCCCCCAGAGGGCTCGCACGGTCGTCTGCCTCCGGCGTTCGGGCCCCGAGCCAAGCAATGGTCTTGAGGTCCCGAGTCCTTCTTTTGCTCCTCCGCCAAGCTCGTCAAGACCCGACCTCCCGAGCTCTTCGGAGGTCGCTGAGCGTCCAAAAAGGAGGTGGTACCTCCCCGAGTGGACGATTTTCGAGGGCAACCCAGCCCTCCACAGCAACAAAGTCGCACGGGAGGTAGTCCGGTGCGCGTTGCTTCCCGCTGATCGAGTCGAGCTCGTAGCCGGTAACATCAGTGACTTTATTGACCAGACTTATTGCTCAGCCATTCGGGTAGGTTTTTCTGCGCTTCCATAACCTTCTCGATCTTTGATCTCTGCTCAGTCTCACCTAACCTTTTGCTTTCCCTCCTTACAGCACCTTCATGAAATTGACATGTTGGTCGCCGCCTCGGCCACCTTCCAGAACCAGGCCGCGATGAGCCAAAGGGCCCAGGAGCTTGCTGAGGCCGAGGCCAAGTGCAAGGAGTTCGCTGCAAGGGCGGAAACTGTTGAGTCCAAGCTCATATCTAAGACTAAGCTCCTGGAGGAGGAGGAGGCCTCCCACACCCTCACTAGGTCGACGCTTCGCGCCTCCGAGGCCTGCCTAGCCGAGGCCCAGTCTGAGCTCGCTGGGCAAAAATATGAGGTGGGAACCCTCCGACTGAAGGTCGAGCAGTTGGAGGCCCGGGAGAAGAAGGTGATGCAGCAAGCTCGAAATGCGGTGCAGATCTTCCGCGAGTCAGCCGAGTATCGAGAGGAGATGGAGGAGGAGGTCGTCGATGGACATATTCGCAGCTTCGAAGATTTTCGAGCTCAAGTGAGAAGACTATGTCCCAAGCTCGATTTTAACGATCTCTGGCCCCGTTTTCTCATGGTCGCCGAACATAGCGCGCCCGAGAGTTCCTCCCCTGCAGTCGTCGAGGTTGAGGACGAAGCCGAAGCTGAAGCCAAGACCGAGGTCGAAGTCGAGGCCGTAGTCGAGACGGTCGTTGAAGCTGAAGCCGAGACCGAGGTCGAAGTTGAGGCCATGGTCGAGACGGCTGCTGAAACTGTTCATGAGACCCCTCCTGAGGCGGATTTGGGGGAATCCTGGCGAGGCTCCCGATGCCATTCCAGCAGGCGGTCCCGAGGTCGACGCTGATGCCGCCATTACTTTGGAGGCAACCTAGGGTGCTGTTGCCTTCACCCCCTCCTTTTTTTTGGTAAAAGAGGTCGAGTATGTTAGCCTCAGAGTCAATATTGGCCTCAGAGTCGATGCCTTTGTACCTGGCCTTAGGGCTTTATGTCAATGAAAAACATCTTTTTCTCATCTATTATGAATTTTGTGATGCTTCTGAACTTGCCTTTGTTTGGCTGTTCGACGTTATGAACTCTGTTATCGATCATCTGGGCAGGACTTTGCGCATCATCACATCATGAACCCGATATTGACGCTTTTTGTAGAATTTTTCTAAGTCCTTGGTCTCGAAGCTTCTCGTATAATTTTCCAAAGTCTTTAGACTCGGAACTTGGCTTTCAAAGTTGTGGTTTGTCGCAGACTTGCGTTCTGCTTCAAGCTGTGATCCCCGTCTTCAAGTGTTTTGGGTAGTGCTCGGGATCCAGGGAGTCTGAACTTGCGGTTGACCAGGCGGGGCTTCCCTAGGTTGAGGGATCATGTGCGAGGTCGAGGGATCATGCACGAGGTCGAGAGAGCCTGAGCTCGTGGTCGACTCTGCGATGCTTTCCGAGGCCGAGGAAGACTTGGCTCGCAGTCGACTCAGCGGGGCATCCCGAGCTTGGTCGGGGGATCATGCGCGAGGTCGAGGGAGCCTAAGCTCCCGGTCGACTCTGCGATGCTTTCCGAGGTCGAGGGAGACTTGGTTCGCGATCGACTCAGCGGGCATCCCGAGCTTGGTCGAGGGATCATGCGCGAAGTCGAGGGAGCCTGAGCTCGCGATCAACTCTGCGATGCTTCCCGAGGCCGAGGGAGACTTGGCTCGCAGTCGACTCAGCGGGGCATCCCGAGCTTGGTTGGGGGATCACCGAATGGGCGGAGCATTTCATAATGTCGTGAGAACACTTCTTATTGTGACACGGGCCTACAATTCACAAGGAGATGGGTAGTAGAGAAAACTTTGGTGGTCAAAGAAGGTCCTCGGGGGGAGTTTTATTAGTTGAATCGTTAAGCATCTGAAGAGAAGACCCCTGAAAAAGGAGGGGGGTTTCACTAATAATACATCCTGAGGTTCTCAGAGTTGCAGCTTCGAGGAATGAGAGTCCCTTCTAGGAACCCTAGCTTATAAGCTCCGGATCATTGAACTTGGGTAATCCGATATGGCCCTTCCCAATTTGGGGCAAGCTTCCCTTGCTCCATGGGTCGAGAAGCTTCAGCTTTTCTCAAGACGAGGTCGCCTTCTCTGAAGAGCTTGACTTTGACTCTGGAGTTGTAATACCGGGCCGCTCACTATTGGTACCTTGCCATGCGAACTCGAGCGGCCTCTCTTGTTTCTTCTAGAAGATCCAAATTGCTCCTAAGCTGCGATGAGTTGGAAGCTGCATCGTAGTTCTCCACCCTCAGTGACGGAAGTCCGATCTTCAAGAGGATGACTACTTCTGTCCCGTAAGCTAGATTGAAAGGAGTTTCGCCGGTCGGGACCCGAAAGGTGGTCCTGTAGGCCCATAGAATATTATAGAGGTCTTCGACCCATAGTCCTTTGGATCGATCGAGTCTGGCTTTAAGTCCCTGGAGAATAGTTCGATTTGTTACTTCGGTCCCTCCATTGGTTTGGGGATGGGCGACCGAGGTAAAGCGGTGGTCGATGCCAAGCTTCAAACAAAATTTTCTGAAATGGGCGTTGTCGAACTGACGTCCGTTGTTGGATATGATGACACGGGGGAGACCGAACCTGCAAATTATGGATTTTCAGACGAAATCTCGTATCTTTGGTTCAGTGATTTGGGCTATCGGCTCAGCTTCGACCCATTTGGTGAAGTAATCGATGAGACAATAAGAAATTTTTTTTGTCCGGTGGCTTGTGGAAATGGTCCCAGTATGTCGATCCTTCATTGGGCAAACGGCCAGGGAGCGCTAATCGGAGTTAGGGGAATCGATGGTCGACTCTGAATGTTGGCGTTCCGTTGGCATCGGTCGCACTTCTGGACAAAGTCTGTAGCATCTTTCTGAAGTGTGGGCCAGTAGTATCCTTGGCGCAGAATCTTGTAGGCCAAGGCTCGGCTTCCGAGGTGGTTTCCGCAGATTTCTTCATGAACTTCTCGCATGGCATAATCTGCCTCTGAGGGTCGGAGGCATCTGAGGAGCGAAGATTTAAAGGACTTACGGTAGAGCTTGCCTTCATATAGGAGGTATCGAAAAGCTTGGTGTTTGATTCGACGGGCCTCAACTTCGTTATCAGGGAGGGTTTCATTTTGCAGGAAGTTAACAAGTGGGTCCATCCAGCTCAGCTCGGTTTCAACACAGAGGATTGGTTCGGGCTCCTCGGTGCTTGGGGCTTGGAGGTACTCAAGCGTTGTGGTCTTTGGGAGTTCGCTCATGCGGAAAGTTGCCAGCTTTGACAGCTGGTCCGCCCTTGCATTTTCTACTCTGGGGATGTGCTGGATGTCGAAGGCGTTTAATGTGGAGATAATGTCTCACACCTTTTGGAGGTATTTCTGCATTGACGACTTTCTTGCTTCAAAATCTCACAGGACCTAGCTCACGACCAGTTGAGAGTCGCTGAAGACCTTCAGGCTTTTGACCTCGAGCTCTTTTGCTAACTTGAGCCCGGCAATGAGCGTCTCGTATTCTGCTTCATTGTTAGAGGCATGGAACTTGAAGCGTAGAGCTTATTTCATGACCACCCCATCTGGGCTGGTAAGAATGAGGCCTGCACCGCTACCCCCCGAGGTTGAGGAGCCGTCTACATGTAGATTCCATGGTTGCTCTGGGGTATCCTCTTTTGGTGTGAGCTCAGTCTCGGGTCGTCTGGTAAGGTGCACTCTACTATAAAGTCAGCGAGCACTTATGCCTTGATTGTCGGCCTTAGTCAGTACTCGAGGTCGAATTCTCCAAGCTCGACCGCCCACTTTGCGATTCTTCCTGCGCGATCTGACTGTTGCAGAACTTGCTTTATGGGTTGGTCGGTTAATACGGCCGGGTCAAAGTACGGTCGGAGCCTTCGGGCTAAAATAAGCAGTGCGTAGACCGTCTTCTCTAGCTTGGAGTATCGGGTCTCTACATCCCGTAGAACTCGGCTGGTGTAGTATATCGGCCTTTGAGATTTGTCTTCTTCTCGAATCAGGACCAAGTTGACCGCTACCGGGAAGATAGCCAAGTACAGATAAAGGAGCTCATCCGGCTAAGGTTTTGTGAGCAATGGAGGGGAGGCGAGATGGCATTTGAGCTTTTCAAAGGCTTGTTGGCATTTTTCGGTCCACACGAAGTCCTTCGGCCGTTTAAGGCTTTGAAGAAGGGAAGACAACGTTCCGCCGATTTTGAGATAAACCTCCCTAGGGCCGCTACTCGTCCGGTGAGTCGTTGTACCTCCTTGACTATCCTTGGTGGTACCATTTTCTGCAGTTCTCGAATCTTCTCGAGGTTTGCTTCGATCCCGCGTTGGGTCACCACGAAACTGAGGAACTTGTCCGAGGTAACCCCAAAGGCGCATTTAGGGGGGTTGAGCTTCATCCGGTACTTTCTAAGAGTGGAGAATGCTTTATCGAGGTCGGCGATGTGGTGCTCTGCTGTTTGGCTCTTCACCAGCATATCGTCCACATAAACCTCCTCGCTCGGTGGTAAAATGCACGAGCAGATGATAAGTCGAAACTATGACTCAGAGGACATTGAGTCCTGGTCGGCCAAGGATAACGTTGTAGACTGAAGGCAGTCGGACCACAAGAAAGTCCGTCCTCACAGTGTTTTCTCGAGAAGCAAGCCCGGCCGTGATAGCTAAGTTAATCACACCTTCAATCAGGACTAAATCTCCGGTGAACTCGACCAGCGGAGCGTTTATTCTTCGGAGCTGGCCCTCCGTTATTCTTATTTTTTGGAAAGCATCATAATATAGAACGTTTGCCGAACTTCCATTATCAACTAAAATACATTCTACATCAAATTTATTTATGGCCATAGAAATGACCACGGCGTCATCATGAGGAGTTTCAATTCCTTTTAGATCTTCATTCGAGAACGAGATGACTTCTGCGGTACGTTGATGCTTCGGAGGGGCTTCCTTCTCAGCGAATTCTCTGGCCGAGCTTCCTTCAGCAAGGACACCCTCTATCACGTTGATGGTGCCAGCAATGGGCCTATTGTCGTTTTGCCCCTCAAGTGATGTGGCGTTTTCCACTGGTTCTCTTCCCTCGTGTTGGTCTCGTACAAATCGACCGAGCGTTCCTCGACGGATAAGTGCTTCGATCTTTTCTCGGAACTGGAAGCAATCCTCTGTGTCATGATCATTGTCTCGATGGAAACGGCAGTATTTTCTAGAGCATTTTCGAGCTTTCGTCTGTCGCATTTGCGGTGGGGGTCGGAGGTAGCCCTGACCCTCTATCTCCATTAAGATCTCGATTCGAGTAGAGTTAAGGAGAGTATAGTCTTTGAGCCTCCTCGGTGGCGACCTCGGGCGGGGTGGCGATCTCGATCGGTGTTGCGATCTCGAGCGAGGTGGGCTCTTGAGCCGAGGCATGTTCTTCTCTCGGCGGGGCGACCTGCTTCTCAGGCGGTCACGCTCCTCGCGACGCTTCTTCTGCATCTTCGAAGGTCGTTCGGCAGCGTCTTGCCAAGTGGCCATGGCTTCTTCTGCCTTCATATTTTTTCAAGCTCGGGCCAGCATCTCTGCAAAGTTGGCGGAGAAGTTCTTTTCGATGGAGAAAAGAAACTTGTAAGACTGAGCTCTAATCTTCAGTGCCGACATGGCAATTGACTGGTCCAGGTCGCGAACCTCCCCAGTAGTGGCGGTGAAATGGTCGATGTAGTCCTTCAATGATTCTTCCTTCTTTTGCTTTATGTCAAGGAGAGAATCCGACATTCGCTACTGGCGCCGACTAGCAGCGAAGTGAATAGCGGACTGCCTACCAAGCTGTTTGAAGGAGGACATGGTGTCCGGCTTCAGCCCCGAGAACCAAAGTTGGGTCGTCCCTCGAAGAGTAGCTAGGAAGGCTTTGCACAGTAGGGCATCCGAAGATCATTGCAGTGTCATGAGAGCTCTGTAACTCTCCAGATGATCCAATAGGTTGGTGGCCTCGCTATACGGTTCTATCTGTGACATTTTGAACTGCGGTGGGATCAGCTAATTCTCGATCTGGCAAGAGAATGGTGACTTGGTGGTGAAGTAAGGGTCGCCTTCATGCTTCACCCCCTGGTCCTGAAGAGCCTCAATCCGCCGCTTGAGTCCTCGACCTTCTTATCGAGTTCTCCACCTTGGGACATCGCCAATATTGCTCATCCCAACGGAAATTGCCCTGGGGCTGGGGCTGACCCGGCCTCGGAGGATTGCGGCTGGGCCCGGGGCTATGGCCTCCTATCTTGGCGACTCCCAGATGACTCCTCCTGAGGAGATGTTTGGGGGGAATCCTGGTGGGAGCGCTGTTTTCCGTCGTTGATCCTTGAGGAGCCACGGCGGGGATTTCGACTTCGCAACACCTGCCCGTTTGGGGGGAGTGTTGATCGAGCGTGAGTTTGCAGGGGTGGCGCCGGAGGGACCCGCACCTGTTGTAGGCCTTGGACTGCCGCAGCCAACGCCTGGACTTGTTGTACCAGCGCAACAAACTGTTGCGGCTGGATCTGCGGAGCTTGGCCCGTCGGGGGCATCGGCGGCGAATTCTGGACTGAGTGGCCGGGAGTTGGTGCACGTTGTCTGAAGGTATTAGAAGCTCCTCAGCCTCATGATCACAACTCAGGCCCTTCTTCTAGAGCCAAATGTTATTGCTGGAAATGGGACCTGAGGGTGATCGCGGACCAAAGAGGGGAGCTTCCGCTACGGGCAATTGTAGAAAGTTGTCTCCGGGAGATGGTGGCGGCTGACGGCTACCTTCGGGGAACCTGCAAAAAGAATGGGCCAGGGGTTCCGGCGAAGGCCCTCCGATGCTTAAGTCAGAGGGGGATTTGGAGGCAATTTTTTAGTGGAGAAGCCTAGGCGTGGAGGAGGAAGAGTCCTCGTCTTTCTGGAGTTTTTCCTCTTTATAGGAGGTGGTGTGACAGTTACACGCTATCATGCGTTTACGGCGGGGATTTCGGACTGAAAATACATTACCGCAATTGGCCTGGGGATTTGAATTAGCTGGCCCTTGGTGGAGAACGGAAGGATTTGAATTCAACAGCTGTCATGGCGTAAATTGCAGGGGTCGATCCCAAATATGGAGAACGTGGTAGCCGTTTCGATTCGGAGATCAGCTTGATTTTCGGTGGAGTTGGCTGTGGGTTTTGACTGGGTCCTTTCTAGCCTCGAGGTCGAGCGGGCTCTGCTCGATCAGGGCGCGCTTGTCGAGCTTGTGCTCTCTAAGCCCATGGCTGCCGAGACTATGTCTATTGAGATCACGTGCGTCGTCGGATTTGGGTTCCCCAGTCACGTGCGTTGGTGGGCCCACTTTTCCCCCCATCGGATATGCTTATGGTTTTCAAAGCTGAAAACCCCTCTTTCTGCAGAACCTTTGGAATGGTTGCAAACAAGGACAATCTATGCCTGACTGGAAAGGTTTGCTCATTGTATTCATAGTATTTGTTTCCAATTCTGAGACTCGCTTTATGCTGCAGTGAAAAACTAAACTGCATGTCACATATAATGATTCAGATTTAGCAGTGCACGTGCACTTTTGCTTGCTTGTACACTAATGGTTGAGCTCTAGAAATTTCAATCTTTTCTAGAAATTGTTGATTAGAGGGGTTTCTGTTCACCTTTACTCATCAGTAACACGACTCTCCCAAAATTTTTGTATCCATACCTCTTGGCTGTACCACCAATGGGAAAAAAAGAAAGAAAAGCATTATATATCTTGCATGTATCCAATTTCTGCTCACGATACTTTTGAGACACCTGTGTACAAATCTATTTATGCATAAATGTTCTGCAAGCCAAATCTTTTCTTCTTGAAAATTTTATCTTACCTCGAATCACTGAAATGTTCACCACATAATTCTCTCAAAAAGAAAGGAAAAGGAAAAATCACTAGACTGAACTATAGAAATGAATGCCTGTGCATGAGAAAGACCCCTGAAGTAAAAAAGAAGACGTATCAGTACAGACAATATGATACGCAGCCATCTACTCTTCTAGATTTTGCATCAGAGGCAACTTGCGCATTGCTCTGACTACCAATTTGTAGTCCTAGAACAATAGATTGTCCATCCATTCCAATCTTTTAAGAAAACCTCTGTGAACTCTTGATGCGGCCTTCACCTGGCAACATGATGTAGCAAATCACAGCAATTAAGATTCATAATCAATGAGCTATGAACATCAGCACTGCTAAAATAACCACAAAGTTCACTCATTAAACAATTCAAAATTCCTCCAAGACATGAATAAAAGCATTCCCTTAACTCTTATTAAACGGAGGCATGCACATAGAGAATTTGTTGCTCGGAAACCACAAGTTCACTCGATCGAATGTGTCTGAACCATTGAATATGGTCAAATGATAAATTCTTCTAGCTGTATTGTACATTTGTATGTGGTGCAAGAATAGGTTTGTTGCTTTCTTTTGTTTTGACAAAAATATGTATATAAGTGATTCAATTGGGAGACCAACTAATCTCAAAACGGGGTTTACATGCTCAGCATATGAGAACTCTTTTCCAGCACACGTTAGTCTCCAAAATGCTCGAGCTCGGTCTTAAGCCAGGAAACCATTTGAACGGATCAGCCGATGATCCCTGGTCAAACGGAGCCATTGTTGCATGGCGCGTGTACCGATCTCTCTCACCTGAACACGCACCTGCCTGCATGGAAACCGGGCCGCTCCACTCTATAAATACCATTCCTCTGCTCTTCGATAGCATACGTTCTCAGGTTATCTCCTGCTGTTAAGTCTTGTCGAGGAGTTGCGTTCTCTTGAGAGAAGAAAGCGAAGGAATGGCCTCCAAGCAGTCGGATATCAGGCACCAAGCTGGCCAGGCTGCTGGCCATGCACAGGTGAGTGCATGCACATCCTATACGTGATGGTAGCAGGCACGAATTCTGGGCTTCGGCAGAAGTCGCCACTTTCGCATGTTTAATTTATCAAATATGTGTGAAACTCATGTTAAATGATGATCCCAAAAGCTTAACACAATTTTCGGGATCAATCGATTAGATAACATGGCACCAAAGCTCAATTTTTCTGGGGGTCATAAGTTCGAATTCCTCCGGTTACTTATTTATTTATTTTTCTATGGTTGTTTGTAATTGTAATCCTGATTCATCTTGATTCAGTTATTTCTCCATGTGCATGGTTCATGAGGAGAGGGAATATTAAGCCTGATATATGTTTAAATAGCGAGGCAAAAAAGAAAAGAAAAGAAGAAAAAAGCGTGATAGTGTCATGATTTTAATGTTTAAATAGTGAGATTAACTTGCTTGTGTGTATCTTAACAAAACTTTATGCGTATGTGATTTGTTGTTACTTATTAATGGATAGGTGAAGAAGGATGAGATGGTGGATAAGGCATCGCAGGCCAAGGACCAGGCCGGGGGCTACATCCAACAGGTACCATCCGACTCCTACCCATGATGAGGGGCATCTGGGGATATGTTTATTTCAGTAGGGGAAGATTGCATGCCATTGTGTGAGATAAGCTGTCTTATATCTACCTATCAGGTCTCTTTTGAGTGCTTTATGACTTGAAGCGTTTCTGTGTAGGCTGGGGAGCAGGCGAGGAACATGGCCCAGGGGGCTGCTGATGCTGTTAAGAATGCTGTGGGGATGGAAGACAAGAAGAGCTCTACCAGGAGCTGAACTGATCCCATCCAATCTTGTTCTGTTTCCCGGGCCTCCTTCGAGCACTTTAGCTAGTTTTGTCTTAATAATGTTGTCATGTTTTGAAAGTTTCCTTGGCCTTCTTTGAGCACTTTGGCTGGTTTGCCTTAATAACATTGTTTTGTTTTGAAAGTTCCTTTGTTGTTCAAGTTTCCATCAAAATCTGGAGAGCATGTAATGGATTTCTTTTTGATGAGAGCAATCATGTAATGAACTTGATTTAGTTTCTGCTTCTTCATGAAAGTTCTCTGAAAATAAGAGAAAGGATGATTTATAATGTATGATAGGCAAGGGTTTTTTTTTGTTTTTTTTTTGAATTCAAGATGGCTAAAAATATAAAAAGAAATGGAAAGAGTAAACAATTCTTAGCTCAGCTGGTTGCTAGCCACTCTCTTGGTAGTGAAGCATTATCATTGTTTTCTGCATTCAGAAACGATAAACAAGCAAGCATTTGAGTCAACAATAAATAATGGAAGCAAAATAGAAAAAAGAAGGAAAATGCAAAGGTTCAGGAGAAAATATAGAATATTCAAGAGCCGAGTTTGAGATTTTGACCTTATTCCGGCTCAAAATAGAATGACAAATATGGACTTAGATAAGTTATTAAAATATCACAAACACATAACCTTTATAACTAAAACTAAATGGCCTCATTTATGATTGCATAAATTCTTTTCCTTTGCCAGTTAGCTTTTGCAAGGGAGACAACAAATATCAGCAAAATTCTCTAATATGCATGATTTGAGCAATCGAAGCATATAGCTAATCTGAGGACACACTTCACATAAATAGTCTACAACCTCTTTTTTTTTCATTCTTATTTTTTTAAGAAATGGATGAGGACGTCCTTCATTCTATAAGAACATGAAATGTACAGGTGCACTACATAAAGAAATGCAAGAAACGGATATTAAGAAGAATAAAAAAAGAAAAGGAATCTCATGAAAAATTTTCAGACTGACTGAAGCCAGTTCGATCTCTTCCAGAACAACACCCTATAACAAGTCCACTTCTTTCTTCTGTTGATGGATAAAAAATTTAGTGCACTTCATATGAGTAGTATGAACTGTAATGATGCTCCTTGGATTGCAAACTCAGATCTTGGCTCCACCATTGATGGATACCGTGTGTCACGCCCCGGATCCGGACATGATTTTTTTTTTTTAATTTATACTATGCGCCCCAAATCCGGTTTATGACACGGCCGTGCTATTGTAGGTTGCTGCCCATAATAGCACGAAGCCCATGATAACAATTTATTTCATGAAATAAGACCAAATCTGATCAAATTTATTTACTAATCATAAAGAAGCAAGTACAGAGCATCTAAATCAAATACTTGAGTTTGCATTATTACAACCCAAACTTATTAACATAGATACTTCTAAGAATCCCTGTAACTATGCTTCAACTCCAATTTTCATTTACTCTTTCCCGCTCTTAATCGCCTTAATTATCTGAAATAAAAAAAAACAACAGGAGGGGTATGAGCTTGCGGCTCAGTAAGTAACCATGTACTATCTTATTAGATCAAGCATAATCTTTCTCATGCCAATGCATCATTTGAAGAATATAACAATTATAGCAAAATAAAGCATTTCAGAGATGATATATTCAAATCGGGTCATAAACCAATGTATGCTCCAACCATGCAAGTTCATAAACATGATAATGCAAGTCATATAAAAATGTTGCCATTCATCTATACTTTATAAATCTTACTCTCAGACGGATGTGCTGCTATGGTCACTATAATCCCGTGACAGGGCTCGTATTCGTAGTCGACGAGTTTTATAACTTGTTCATATTCGTTACCAACTTTAACCCGTTGGCAGAGGGCCATATTCGTTGGATGCTAGCTCCAGAGGGGGGGTCGACTGACCTCTATTTCTAGAGGTGGGCATAGCTATCTGAGAGTTCATAAATCATTATTCTTTTTCATTAGTCATACTTTCATACATAGGTTGGAAAATGACAAATGGCATCGTAATGTATAAAATTCATGATCATGCCACAAATCTCATTTTCATGCGATTTATCATAACCATAATTCATCGTAATGTATAAAATTCATAATCATGCCACAAATCTCATTTTCATGCAATTTATCATAACCATAATTTATACTGAAATATTTATGAAGGATGCAATTTAATCAAACTTATGAATCACATGCAATCATATGCTTGATCCTACTTTTAAGAAAATACATCATAACAAATATATTTTTTTATTATTTTATTCTTACAATTAAACAGTAATTTTTTAAATTAATAAGATCAGTGCCAGGGTTACTTACCTCAATTCGCCCACACAATCCTAATCTCGTCCGTCAAATTCTCTGTACCTATCAAACAGTTCCAGATGCATTATTAAATTAAAACTCTAACATGGACCTGAATAAATCTCAAGTCCCAACCGGATAATTTGGACTAAAATCCTACTTATTCACTATTTATTTACGTATTTTCTTTTTTTTTCTTTTCTTTTTCTTTTCTTTTCTTTTCCTTCTTTTCTTTTTCCTTCTTCTCTTTTTCTTTTCCTTTTCCTTCTCTTCTTCTTTTTTTTTTTCTTTTCTCCTTTTTTTTTTTCCTTCCCGAAACTTCTTCTCCTTCTTTCTTCTTTCTTTTTTTTTCTTCTCCTCCTCTTCTCTTCTCCCAACTTCTTCTCCTCCTCCCTTTCTTGTTCTTTCTTCGCTCGTGAAGGGAGGAGGGCGAGCTCGTCGGAATGCTCGGGAGGAACGGGCAGCGGCCGGCGGCACCCCCGGCGGGCCAACGGCACCCGCAGTGCCTGCGGCGCCCGTGGCCACAGCCGCTCCTGGGGCCGCGCTCGCAGCCCGTGGCCATGGCGTGCGGCCGGCGGCCGGCGCCTGCAGAAGCATGGTCGTGCCTGCGGCCGGCGCCCACGGTGAGTCTCCCCCTTCCCTTTCTTCTTTCTTTCTTTCTTTCTTTCTTTCTTTCTTTCTTCTTCTATTTGATCTATCCTCCCGAGTGGATCGAGAGGAGGAAAGGCAGTAAAGAAAAGGAGGAATGGATGGATCTTACCTCACTAATGAGAGCAGGGGCGCGGGTGGTGAAGTCCGACGAGGAGAGGCGCCGGTGGAGGATACCGGAGGTAGAACCCAGCATGAGCGAGGACGGTGGCGAACATCAGGCCACCGGAGTGCCCAGATCTGGCAACATCCTGGTCCGAGAGCAAGGAGAAAATAGGGAGGAGGGGGGGTCTCGGATCGGGTGAGCTATCGGGGGCTTTTATAGCCCTCTCCGGGGAAGAAAGAAAATGGTTGTGGCTCGTTCACCTCCGTGATGCTCGCGGTGGTCGGGCAGAATCGGAGGCCATTCAAGAGGCCACGACATTTCCGCTCAAGCCTCGCCACCGTTACCCCGAGGAAGAAGACCAGAGGATCGCGTCGCGATCCCTTGTCTCGGTCTCTTCTTCAGCCATGGGATGAAACCGGTTGGGCCCGCCGGCTTCGGCCCGATTAGCCCATTTTGGGCTGGTTATTACATTCTCCCCTCCTTAATAAAAATTTCGTCCTCGAAATTTACAAAATCTAGTCTTTTCAAATTTAGCGATGTTCAGCCCATTGAGTAACATAAATATAAGATCTTATTCTCTTTGATCAAAATCAGTGAGATATATGACTCTTGATCAAGTGTCAAAAATTTTATACATATGAGTAAGATTAGCACTAGATAAGTGACTAACTAAAATCTAAGGTTGCAATCATTATCTTGATGCAAGTTTATACTAGGTCAGATTGGAATCATTTCACAACAAGATTGATAAAATTAATTGTATTGAGATAGATCTTGGAATAAAATAGATTTCATGCACTTATTATGGTAGAGTACTAACCTCACAAAAGATACCGACCGGCCTTAATCAGAGTCAAATCATTAAATGGTTAGTAATGTGATTCACAAAATGAACATGTAATGATGATCATTAGACAACAATGGATATCATGATTATCCTGAGAATCAACAACATTCTTCTCCACTAGAAAACTAATTTAAGTTTTCCGAAAATTCTACTTGCCATTGCAACTTCATCATTAGATCTTATTAAAAGAATAAGGTCCGATACTTTCAGATTTGATTCTTTTGGTAGGTGATTTAAATCAAACTTTTCTTTTGTAATCGAAAATCAACGTCTTAATTTTGAATAAGAACATCAAGTTTCTTTGTCAAAATATCAATTTCTCTCGATTAACCAATCTATCACAAGATTAGGTCATAAACAACTCTAATCCACCCTTGATAGATATTCATTAAAGTCAATTGTCAATTTCTTTCAATCAGATAGAGGGTTGATATTATTTGAAAAAAAAAAAATTCAAGCTTCAGGTTTAGGAGAAAGGAGGTCTATACCAACATATTCCAGATCCAAGATCAAAATCGATGATCCATTAATTCTAGCCAAAAGATGCTAAGAATTTCTTAGCACGACATAAAATTGGAGAACCCAAGATAGCACAGCGACATCCAAAAAATCAAAACATTTTCCTTTCATTTATCCAGAAAGTCCTACTACATCAAATCTTTTATTATTAACACTTTCCGAATCAAAGGGATAATACTTCTGACCAACTTAGATAAATAATTCAGACCACTATGTTTTTGCTGCGCACTCTGATTCAAAACATCAAAATCCTTTAGATTCACTAATAACTTTTGATCAAAATACTACTTGTCTATGAACAGAACTATTTAATACCTCATTTCTCTGCCTTTTGCATATCATTTTGATGAACTTGTTTCTCTTCTTTGATTTCTTCCTTGTTCATAGTAGAAACCTTCTTCTTTTTTTTTTTTTTTTGTCAAAACATCAACTAATATTTATTTGATTGATTTATTGCAGGATCATAAACTATTGCACTTTATCCATAGTAGAACATTTGAGCCTCAAATATTTTTCAAGATTGATAATTATTCTCAAAATTTACTAAATGACTTTCAATCAAAATACCAATTTTGCATTGTAAATTGAAAAGATCTAATATTTCATATTCCAAGTAAACAAAGGAAAAACTCTTAAGTCTCATCCTCAAATATATTTTCTTTCTATATAACAGTTTCATGCATAATTGTTATACATATTTCATCCTCGAAGAATATAATTTTTTTTTTCTTGTCCAAGTCTTAAACAACTTATGAATGAACCCTATCTTGTCATCAAAATAATTAACTTCAAACTAGAAGTATTATCCACAGTACCCGATATCAAGTTGATCTTTCAAAATCACTTATATACTAACACACAAACAATCACAATATACTTTAATATTCCATGGCTAGTACTCCACTTAATATTAGTCAAAATCTAATTTAATTATAACTTGAAAATTTTCTACATTTCTATCACAATCACTAGTGATCTTAAACTTTAAGCTCTCATACATTCCTGTCACATTCCCTATTGTTCTTAAACCTTTATTCTGATTCCAATTTGGTTACAATCCTCAATGATCTTAAACCTCCAACTTTGAAGCCACTTGTGCCACAGTCTTTAGTAGTTTTAAATCTTAAGCTCTTGTATCATTCATATCACAAATCCTAAGTGATCTTAAATCTAGCTTCTGATAGTTTAATTGCCATAATTCCCAATGATCTTAAACCTAAACTCTGATACCACTAAATGTCACGCCCCGGATCCGGACATGATTTTTTTTTTTAATTTATACTATGCGCCCCAAATCCGGTTTATGACACGGCCGTGCTATTGTAGGTTGCTGCCCATAATAGCACGAAGCCCATGATAACAATTTATTTCATGAAATAAGACCAAATCTGATCAAATTTATTTACTAATCATAAAGAAGCAAGTACAGAGCATCTAAATCAAATACTTGAGTTTGCATTATTACAACCCAAACTTATTAACATAGATACTTCTAAGAATCCCTGTAACTATGCTTCAACTCCAATTTTCATTTACTCTTTCCCGCTCTTAATCGCCTTAATTATCTGAAATAAAAAAAAACAACAGGAGGGGTATGAGCTTGCGGCTCAGTAAGTAACCATGTACTATCTTATTAGATCAAGCATAATCTTTCTCATGCCAATGCATCATTTGAAGAATATAACAATTATAGCAAAATAAAGCATTTCAGAGATGATATATTCAAATCGGGTCATAAACCAATGTATGCTCCAACCATGCAAGTTCATAAACATGATAATGCAAGTCATATAAAGATGTTGCCATTCATCTATACTTTATAAATCTTACTCTCAGACGGATGTGCTGCTATGGTCACTATAATCCCGTGACAGGGCTCGTATTCGTAGTCGACGAGTTTTATAACTTGTTCATATTCGTTACCAACTTTAACCCGTTGGCAGAGGGCCATATTCGTTGGATGCTAGCTCCAGAGGGGGGGTCGACTGACCTCTATTTCTAGAGGTGGGCATAGCTATCTGAGAGTTCATAAATCATTATTCTTTTTCATTAGTCATACTTTCATACATAGGTTGGAAAATGACAAATGGCATCGTAATGTATAAAATTCATGATCATGCCACAAATCTCATTTTCATGCGATTTATCATAACCATAATTCATCGTAATGTATAAAATTCATAATCATGCCACAAATCTCATTTTCATGCAATTTATCATAACCATAATTTATACTGAAATATTTATGAAGGATGCAATTTAATCAAACTTATGAATCACATGCAATCATATGCTTGATCCTACTTTTAAGAAAATACATCATAACAAATATATTTTTTTATTATTTTATTCTTACAATTAAACAGTAATTTTTTAAATTAATAAGATCAGTGCCAGGGTTACTTACCTCAATTCGCCCACACAATCCTAATCTCGTCCGTCAAATTCTCTGTACCTATCAAACAGTTCCAGATGCATTATTAAATTAAAACTCTAACATGGACCTGAATAAATCTCAAGTCCCAACCGGATAATTTGGACTAAAATCCTACTTATTCACTATTTATTTACGTATTTTCTTTTTTTTTCTTTTCTTTTTCTTTTCTTTTCTTTTCCTTCTTTTCTTTTTCCTTCTTCTCTTTTTCTTTTCCTTTTCCTTCTCTTCTTCTTTTTTTTTTTCTTTTCTCCTTTTTTTTTTCCTTCCCGAAACTTCTTCTCCTTCTTTCTTCTTTCTTTTTTTTTCTTCTCCTCCTCTTCTCTTCTCCCAACTTCTTCTCCTCCTCCCTTTCTTGTTCTTTCTTCGCTCGTGAAGGGAGGAGGGCGAGCTCGTCGGAATGCTCGGGAGGAACGGGCAGCGGCCGGCGGCACCCCCGGCGGGCCAACGGCACCCGCAGTGCCTGCGGCGCCCGTGGCCACAGCCGCTCCTGGGGCCGCGCTCGCAGCCCGTGGCCATGGCGTGCGGCCGGCGGCCGGCGCCTGCAGAAGCATGGTCGTGCCTGCGGCCGGCGCCCACGGTGAGTCTCCCCCTTCCCTTTCTTCTTTCTTTCTTTCTTTCTTTCTTTCTTTCTTTCTTCTTCTATTTGATCTATCCTCCCGAGTGGATCGAGAGGAGGAAAGGCAGTAAAGAAAAGGAGGAATGGATGGATCTTACCTCACTAATGAGAGCAGGGGCGCGGGTGGTGAAGTCCGACGAGGAGAGGCGCCGGTGGAGGATACCGGAGGTAGAACCCAGCATGAGCGAGGACGGTGGCGAACATCAGGCCACCGGAGTGCCCAGATCTGGCAACATCCTGGTCCGAGAGCAAGGAGAAAATAGGGAGGAGGGGGGGTCTCGGATCGGGTGAGCTATCGGGGGCTTTTATAGCCCTCTCCGGGGAAGAAAGAAAATGGTTGTGGCTCGTTCACCTCCGTGATGCTCGCGGTGGTCGGGCAGAATCGGAGGCCATTCAAGAGGCCACGACATTTCCGCTCAAGCCTCGCCACCGTTACCCCGAGGAAGAAGACCAGAGGATCGCGTCGCGATCCCTTGTCTCGGTCTCTTCTTCAGCCATGGGATGAAACCGGTTGGGCCCGCCGGCTTCGGCCCGATTAGCCCATTTTGGGCTGGTTATTACATTCTCCCCTCCTTAATAAACATTTCGTCCTCGAAATTTACAAAATCTAGTCTTTTCAAATTTAGCGATGTTCAGCCCATTGAGTAACATAAATATAAGATCTTATTCTCTTTGATCAAAATCAGTGAGATATATGACTCTTGATCAAGTGTCAAAAATTTTATACATATGAGTAAGATTAGCACTAGATAAGTGACTAACTAAAATCTAAGGTTGCAATCATTATCTTGATGCAAGTTTATACTAGGTCAGATTGGAATCATTTCACAACAAGATTGATAAAATTAATTGTATTGAGATAGATCTTGGAATAAAATAGATTTCATGCACTTATTATGGTAGAGTACTAACCTCACAAAAGATACCGACCGGCCTTAATCAGAGTCAAATCATTAAATGGTTAGTAATGTGATTCACAAAATGAACATGTAATGATGATCATTAGACAACAATGGATATCATGATTATCCTGAGAATCAACAACATTCTTCTCCACTAGAAAACTAATTTAAGTTTTCCGAAAATTCTACTTGCCATTGCAACTTCATCATTAGATCTTATTAAAAGAATAAGGTCCGATACTTTCAGATTTGATTCTTTTGGTAGGTGATTTAAATCAAACTTTTCTTTTGTAATCGAAAATCAACGTCTTAATTTTGAATAAGAACATCAAGTTTCTTTGTCAAAATATCAATTTCTCTCGATTAACCAATCTATCACAAGATTAGGTCATAAACAACTCTAATCCACCCTTGATAGATATTCATTAAAGTCAATTGTCAATTTCTTTCAATCAGATAGAGGGTTGATATTATTTGAAAAAAAAAAAATTCAAGCTTCAGGTTTAGGAGAAAGGAGGTCTATACCAACATATTCCAGATCCAAGATCAAAATCGATGATCCATTAATTCTAGCCAAAAGATGCTAAGAATTTCTTAGCACGACATAAAATTGGAGAACCCAAGATAGCACAGCGACATCCAAAAAATCAAAACATTTTCCTTTCATTTATCCAGAAAGTCCTACTACATCAAATCTTTTATTATTAACACTTTCCGAATCAAAGGGATAATACTTCTGACCAACTTAGATAAATAATTCAGACCACTATGTTTTTGCTGCGCACTCTGATTCAAAACATCAAAATCCTTTAGATTCACTAATAACTTTTGATCAAAATACTACTTGTCTATGAACAGAACTATTTAATACCTCATTTCTCTGCCTTTTGCATATCATTTTGATGAACTTGTTTCTCTTCTTTGATTTCTTCCTTGTTCATAGTAGAAACCTTCTTCTTTTTTTTTTTTTTTTGTCAAAACATCAACTAATATTTATTTGATTGATTTATTGCAGGATCATAAACTATTGCACTTTATCCATAGTAGAACATTTGAGCCTCAAATATTTTTCAAGATTGATAATTATTCTCAAAATTTACTAAATGACTTTCAATCAAAATACCAATTTTGCATTGTAAATTGAAAAGATCTAATATTTCATATTCCAGGTAAACAAAGGAAAAACTCTTAAGTCTCATCCTCAAATATATTTTCTTTCTATATAACAGTTTCATGCATAATTGTTATACATATTTCATCCTCGAAGAATATAATTTTTTTTTTCTTGTCCAAGTCTTAAACAACTTATGAATGAACCCTATCTTGTCATCAAAATAATTAACTTCAAACTAGAAGTATTATCCACAGTACCCGATATCAAGTTGATCTTTCAAAATCACTTATATACTAACACACAAACAATCACAATATACTTTAATATTCCATGGCTAGTACTCCACTTAATATTAGTCAAAATCTAATTTAATTATAACTTGAAAATTTTCTACATTTCTATCACAATCACTAGTGATCTTAAACTTTAAGCTCTCATACATTCCTGTCACATTCCCTATTGTTCTTAAACCTTTATTCTGATTCCAATTTGGTTACAATCCTCAATGATCTTAAACCTCCAACTTTGAAGCCACTTGTGCCACAGTCTTTAGTAGTTTTAAATCTTAAGCTCTTGTATCATTCATATCACAAATCCTAAGTGATCTTAAATCTAGCTTCTGATAGTTTAATTGCCATAATTCCCAATGATCTTAAACCTAAACTCTGATACCACTAAATGTCACGCCCCGGATCCGGACATGATTTTTTTTTTTTAATTTATACTATGCGCCCCAAATCCGGTTTATGACACGGCCGTGCTATTGTAGGTTGCTGCCCATAATAGCACGAAGCCCATGATAACAATTTATTTCATGAAATAAGACCAAATCTGATCAAATTTATTTACTAATCATAAAGAAGCAAGTACAGAGCATCTAAATCAAATACTTGAGTTTGCATTATTACAACCCAAACTTATTAACATAGATACTTCTAAGAATCCCTGTAACTATGCTTCAACTCCAATTTTCATTTACTCTTTCCCGCTCTTAATCGCCTTAATTATCTGAAATAAAAAAAAACAACAGGAGGGGTATGAGCTTGCGGCTCAGTAAGTAACCATGTACTATCTTATTAGATCAAGCATAATCTTTCTCATGCCAATGCATCATTTGAAGAATATAACAATTATAGCAAAATAAAGCATTTCAGAGATGATATATTCAAATCGGGTCATAAACCAATGTATGCTCCAACCATGCAAGTTCATAAACATGATAATGCAAGTCATATAAAAATGTTGCCATTCATCTATACTTTATAAATCTTACTCTCAGACGGATGTGCTGCTATGGTCACTATAATCCCGTGACAGGGCTCGTATTCGTAGTCGACGAGTTTTATAACTTGTTCATATTCGTTACCAACTTTAACCCGTTGGCAGAGGGCCATATTCGTTGGATGCTAGCTCCAGAGGGGGGGTCGACTGACCTCTATTTCTAGAGGTGGGCATAGCTATCTGAGAGTTCATAAATCATTATTCTTTTTCATTAGTCATACTTTCATACATAGGTTGGAAAATGACAAATGGCATCGTAATGTATAAAATTCATGATCATGCCACAAATCTCATTTTCATGCGATTTATCATAACCATAATTCATCGTAATGTATAAAATTCATAATCATGCCACAAATCTCATTTTCATGCAATTTATCATAACCATAATTTATACTGAAATATTTATGAAGGATGCAATTTAATCAAACTTATGAATCACATGCAATCATATGCTTGATCCTAATTTTAAGAAAATACATCATAACAAATATATTTTTTTATTATTTTATTCTTACAATTAAACAGTAATTTTTTAAATTAATAAGATCAGTGCCAGGGTTACTTACCTCAATTCGCCCACACAATCCTAATCTCGTCCGTCAAATTCTCTGTACCTATCAAACAGTTCCAGATGCATTATTAAATTAAAACTCTAACATGGACCTGAATAAATCTCAAGTCCCAACCGGATAATTTGGACTAAAATCCTACTTATTCACTATTTATTTACGTATTTTCTTTTTTTTTCTTTTCTTTTTCTTTTCTTTTCTTTTCCTTCTTTTCTTTTTCCTTCTTCTCTTTTTCTTTTCCTTTTCCTTCTCTTCTTCTTTTTTTTTTCTTTTCTCCTTTTTTTTTTTCCTTCCCGAAACTTCTTCTCCTTCTTTCTTCTTTCTTTTTTTTTCTTCTCCTCCTCTTCTCTTCTCCCAACTTCTTCTCCTCCTCCCTTTCTTGTTCTTTCTTCGCTCGTGAAGGGAGGAGGGCGAGCTCGTCGGAATGCTCGGGAGGAACGGGCAGCGGCCGGCGGCACCCCCGGCGGGCCAACGGCACCCGCAGTGCCTGCGGCGCCCGTGGCCACAGCCGCTCCTGGGGCCGCGCTCGCAGCCCGTGGCCATGGCGTGCGGCCGGCGGCCGGCGCCTGCAGAAGCATGGTCGTGCCTGCGGCCGGCGCCCACGGTGAGTCTCCCCCTTCCCTTTCTTCTTTCTTTCTTTCTTTCTTTCTTTCTTTCTTTCTTCTTCTATTTGATCTATCCTCCCGAGTGGATCGAGAGGAGGAAAGGCAGTAAAGAAAAGGAGGAATGGATGGATCTTACCTCACTAATGAGAGCAGGGGCGCGGGTGGTGAAGTCCGACGAGGAGAGGCGCCGGTGGAGGATACCGGAGGTAGAACCCAGCATGAGCGAGGACGGTGGCGAACATCAGGCCACCGGAGGGCCCAGATCTGGCAACATCCTGGTCCGAGAGCAAGGAGAAAATAGGGAGGAGGGGGGGTCTCGGATCGGGTGAGCTATCGGGGGCTTTTATAGCCCTCTCCGGGGAAGAAAGAAAATGGTTGTGGCTCGTTCACCTCCGTGATGCTCGCGGTGGTCGGGCAGAATCGGAGGCCATTCAAGAGGCCACGACATTTCCGCTCAAGCCTCGCCACCGTTTCCCCGAGGAAGAAGACCAGAGGATCGCGTCGCGATCCCTTGTCTCGGTCTCTTCTTCAGCCATGGGATGAAACCGGTTGGGCCCGCCGGCTTCGGCCCGATTAGCCCATTTTGGGCTGGTTATTACACCGTGTACCTGTCTCATGCATTCAAGATGGTCGGATGTAGTGTTAGATTTCGATCGTGTGAGTTTACTACTAAATTTTCAGATGGAGGGAGGTGCAAGGGCTCAGGCTGACTTCCAAATGAAGGGATCCAAACCAAAATGAATCCAACAGCAGGAGGAAGGAACACACAAAAAATTCCAAAAAAATAAAACGGCTTGAAGAGAGAGTGATTCAATAACTTCTCATACTTAAAAACTTACAACACAACACCCACATATATAACACGTTCTATATGAGACGTTTCTTTTACAACAACTTATATAAGAGTTGGCTCATTCACACACAGTTTAAAAAAAAAACTTACTAATAAGAAAGAAACTGAACCAAAAACATAAACTAATTCCTAACCGCTATAACCCATTACACGAAACCAACTTCGATGTTCTCTTTGACACGATTTAAACATCCGAAAAATCTAGAACACCTAAAACTTGAGTTTGAATCATTCTTCCAACACACCCCCTTGATTCAAACTCTGTAAACCCAACATTGTTCTGAGCTTACTAAACTACTTAACAGGCAAAGCTTTAGTAAATATATCAGCCAACTGTTCATCTGTTTTACAATACACTAAACTGATTTCTTCCCTTGCTAACAGTTCTCGAATGAAATGATGTTTGATCTCAATGTGCTTGGATCTTCCATGAAACACAGGATTGTTAGCTAAGGCTATGGCTGATCTACTGTCATAATACACCACTGTAGCTGTTGTTTGTGTTTCTCCCAAATCTTCCAACACCCTTCTAAGCCAAACAACCTGACAACCTGTAGCCGTTGAAGCAACATATTCTGCTTCGGTGCTGGACAAAGAAATAGTGGCCTGTTTTTTTGAACTCCATGATATCATCACTGATCCAAGTGTCATACAATACCCTGTAGTGCTCTTTCGATCATCCACAGAGTCGGCCCAACTACTATCACAGTAACCTTTTTAAATTGAAATCATCTACCCTGCTGTATCTGATACCCAAATTAGTTGTTCCTGCAATGTACCTTAAAATCCTTTTAGCAACTCCAAAGTGTTGGTTGGTAGGATTATGCATAAATCTAGAGGCATAACTCACAGCGAACATGATATCTGGCCGAGTGTGAGTTAGATATATCAAGCCACCTATTAAGCTTCTGAATTTCTTCTCATCTGCCTTCCCTGAACCATCATCCTTCTGCATTTTTTCATTGAAATTCATTGGGGTTACAGCAAGGTTACACTTCTCCATATGAAACTTCTTCAAAAGGTCTTTGGCATACTTCTCCTAGCTTAGAAAAATTCCTGATGAGTTTTGTAATACTTCCATTCCAAGAAATACTTCATCTTCCCCAAATCTGTCATCTCAAATTCAGCCATCATATCCTTCTTAAAGTTCTTCAATAAGACTCTGAATTACCAGTAAAAATTAAATCATCCACATAAATGCAAACTAAGATCACATCTGATTCTCCTTGACATTTTTTGAAGAGTGTAGGTTCACTCTTGCTAGCCTCAAAAGCTCTTCCACTAAAATATTTGCAGATTCTGCTGTACCAGGCCCTTGTAGCCTGTTTCAATCCATATAAGGCCTTCTTCAATTTGTAAACCTTTCCTTCATGTCCACAAACTTCAAATCCCACAGGCTGCTTCACATAAACTTCTTCTTCTAACTCCCCATTCAAGAAAGCAGATTTTACATCCAACTAAAACACACTCCACTGTTTTTGAGCAGCCACTGCTAGGATAGTTCGGATGGTTTCAATTCTTGCCACAGGTGAGAATGTTTCAAAATAATCTACACCTGACATTTGGGCATATCCCTTCATAACTAACCTTGCTTTATGTTTTTGCAAGGTTCCATCTGCATTATACTTGTTTTTGTAGATCCATTTTAAACCAATCTCCTTCTTATCAGCCGGCAGATCTACTAGTTCCCATATTTTATTTTTTACAATCATTTCAATTTCATCCTCCATTGCTTTTCTCCATTCTTGATGCTTAGAAGCCTCTTCAAAGCTTATAGGCTCAGCCATAAAACATACTAACTGACAAGTCTCATAAATTTCAGAAATGCTTCTAAATTTTTTGGATGACACTTCATTTGGCACGCCACTGAAACTTGAGTCTGAAACTCTTCCCCCTTCTGAAACTCTATCTCCACTGATACTAGGAAGATTGATCTCTTCCTTCTCATGCACATTTAGTGGTTTAGACACCAGATTCTCAGTCCAATTCCAAAAAGTCTCTTCATTAAACACAACATCCCTGCTGATTTCTAATTTTCTGGTTATGGGATCAAGCAGCCTATAACCCTTGGTTTCATTGGAATATCCAATGAAAATAATTTTTTTTGCTTTGTCATCAAGCTTTCTTCTCTTTTGTGCAGGTACATGTGCATAGGCTATGCTTCCAAAATTTTTAAAATGAGAAACATTAGGTCTGAAACCATACCAAGCCTGAAATGGAGTCTTCCCATTGACTGATTTTGTGAGGGACATATTTAACAAATACACTGAAGTGGCTACTGCTTCTGCCCATAAAAACTGAGGAAGGCCACTTGCCTTCAACAAGCATCTAGCTCTTTCAACAATATTACGATTTTTCCTTTCTGAAACTCCATTTTGTTGTGGAGTATAGGCTGCTGTAAGTTGCCTGTGAATGCCATGATTCTTGCAAAACTGACTGAACTGATTAGAGGTGAACTCCCCACCTCTATCAGTCCTTAAAATCTTCAATGAGAAGCCGAATTGCTTCTCTACAAAGGCTTTAAATTGGAGAAACATGCCAAAAACATCTGATTTTTCTTTTAGAAAATAGACCCAGGTCATCTGGGTTGCATCATCAACAAATATCAAAAAATATAAACTCTTTCCAAGTGAAGGCATACTCATTGGTCCACAAAGATCAGCATGGACCAATTGCAATGGAGACTCAGCTCTCCATGCCTTGTTCTTTCCAAATGGAAGTCTACTTTGTTTTTCAAAAATACACTCCTCACAGAATTCATGATCTGCATATAAATCTTCTGGCAAACCTGAAACGAGTTTGTTTTTTCCCAAAGACATTAAACTTTTCATGTTAAGGTGTCCAAACCTCTTTTGCTAAAGGGAGGAATCAGTGGAACATTCAGCCCTTAAAGCTTTAGTTCCCAAGTCTGACATGAACAAGGGAAACAAGTTATTCTTAGTCCGGTTGCTAGTAGCAACTAGTTGCTGATTTCTTTTCTTGTAAATCAGGCAGCTATTATCATTAAATACAACATAATAACCCTTATCAATTAACTGACCAAGACTAATTAAATTTTGAGCCAAACCTGGTACAAACATCACATCTCTAATCAGTTTTGTTTCTGTTTTTAGATTCACTGAAACTGTCCCCTTACCAAACACTTTAACTTGCCTATTATCTCCCAGTCATGTGATTGCTACAACCACTATCCAGAAACCAAATTTCATTACTTTGATCAATGGATGAAGAACAAGTCATAAATACAGATTCACTGCTTGTCCCTTCACCCTTCTTAGATTTATTTTCAGAATAGTTAGCCTGATTGTTGATTTTATTCCAGTAAAAGGCTTTTAAATGACCATACTTGCCACAGTTATGACACTTAAAGGGGTTTTGATAGTTGTTACCATAATTTTGTTGAAAATTCTGACCGGATTGCTTGCTGAATCCTCTCCCAGAAAATCTGCCATGGCCTCTTCCACCTCTGAATCTTTCTCTGGTGTTATAGCCACGGCCAGAACCTCTTCCAGATTTGAACGGTCTTCCATCTGACACTCCTTTGCTGCCTTCTTTCTCACTTAAATTCATTTGAAATACTTGTTCAGTGACTACTTCCGCTCTTGTGTTCAGCTGCTGCTCGTGTGTTTTAAGGGAACCAATCAAACAATTGAAGGAAAGCTGTGACAAATCCTTTGACTCTTCAATTGCAGCCACCACATGATCGAATTTAGGAGGTAAGCTTCTCAACACCTTCTCCACAACCATCTGATCTGACATATTTTCACCCAAAGATCTAGCCTGATTGATGATCAGACTCACCCGGGTAGAAAATTCTTGGACTGATTCAGTGTTCTTCATCAAAAGAGATTCAAACTCCCCGAAGGAAGTTTGAAGCCTCACTGTGATCATCTTGTCTGAACCCTTGAACTCATCCTTCAAAATATCCCATGCATTCTTTGATCTCGTTGCCCCCATGATTTTGGGAAAAATTTCTTCATCCACAGCAGTTTGAATGAAGAACAAAGCCTTGCTATCCTTTTTTCTGTTTTCCCTCAATTCTGTCCTTTGAGCAGCAGTCAACCTTTCTTCATCTTCACTGAATCCACTCTCCACCAAGGTCCAAAGTTCATTTGACATGAAAAATGTCTTCATTTTCAAACTCCAAGATTCATAGTTCTCAGTTTGGAGAACTGGTAGCATTTGGGAAGAAATGCTGATTGACCCCGTGTTCACTGCCATCTTCAAACAATCACCAGTTTTGATGATAAACAAGCACTGAACTCCTTTCTCCTTGCTTCAAAACCTTGCTCTGATACCAATTTGAAGGGATCCAAACCAAAATGAATCCAACAGCAGGAGGAAGGAACACACAAAAAATTCCGAAAAAACAAAACGGCTTGAAGAGAGAGTGATTCAATAACTTCTCATACTTAAAAAACTTACAACACAACACCCACATATATAACACGTTCTATATGAGACGTCTCTTTTACAACAACTTATATAAGAGATGGCTCATTCACACACAGTTTAAAAAAAAAACTTACTGATAAGAAAGAAACTGAACCAAAAATATAAACTAATTCCTAACCGCTATAACCCATTACATGAAACCAACTTCGATGTTCTCTTTGACACGATTTAAACATCCGAAAAATCTAGAACACCTGAAACTTGAGTTTGAATCATTCTTCCAACACCAAATGCTAGAGCTCTAACAGAATTTCTCGTTGCCAACCTCCCAATGCGTCCTGCACCGATCTCCTTCATCTTTTCCCGATGTTCGAAATATATCTAATATATCCTGAGCAGATAATATCATCTGAATGTTAGAATAATTTCAAAATATGGGCTTACACTGATTGCGTATTTTTGTTTTATAAAACGGGTTAGACGTATGGCTCAGAATGGTACTATGGTTAAGCCCAATATGATGTGTGATCATTTTGTTTTATGGGCTTTGGTGCACCTTGGATGTATAGGATTGAGTCCTATTTATTGTGGTACTTTTGGTATGTAGGCCAGGAAACCCAATTAGGGTTTTGAAGCCTTTAATGGGAAGGCTCCTCTATGTTTCCTATATATAGGCTAGGTCCCCCTCTCCTCTCCGTATGGTTGATAGCTTGCCCCATTGACGGCTATCTTTTGTGAGAAGCAAGGAAGGGAAGATCCAGCCGCTATTATTCCAGGTGATTGAAGATCGTATTCAATATGTCTTCCGCAGGTATATCTCTCAAACTTGAATACGGTAATTATGTGATTCTAAATCTTAGCATGTTATTATTTTTATATTTTACAATTGGTATCAGAGCCTCCATGCTAGGATTAGAATCCTTCATATACAATTATTATTTTATCTGGATTTATGGATTTTATGCATTGGTGAATGGATCTTCTGCATAAATCGATCTTCCATTGATAATCAAATATCTGGTTTGATTTTATTTTAGTTTTGAATGAAATATGATTGTATATGATTTTCAGATTAAAATAAAAAAAAAAGGGGAAAAGGGTTTTCACTGTTCATCTTTTTCCTTTTCTTTACCGTGAGCTCTTCTTCCATGAAACAAAAAAAAAAAGGAGAGGCAAGGCCTCTCGGCGTGGGGGCCTTCTCCCAGCCACCCCACGGCCGGCCGCAGGCCGTGGGGGCTTTCTTTCGGCCACCCCACGGCCGGCCGCAGGCCGTGGGGACCTCTCGGCGTGGGGGCCTTCCGGCGTGGGTGGCGGCCATGGGTGGCATCCCGCAGCTGCCACCATGGGGCAGCCATGGGTAGCAGCCACGGGCTGCTTCCCAAACAAACAAACAAAAAAAAAAGGGGAACAGCGAATGCCAGAAAGAAGATAGATCAAAAAAAAATAATTAGGGTTTTGCCATTTTGAATGGGCTTGGGCCTACTGAGCCCAACCTGAATGGGTTCATGGTTGCAGCTTGGGCTCTTTTATAAACCAGCCCAATTTTATTAAATGGACCATAATGGGTTTTGGGCCTGGGCTAAGAGTTAGTAACCCATTTAATTATTGTTTAAATACTGAATAATTTGAATTAGGCCCTCATGCATATTAATTATTAAAATATTAAATTTTGGATATATCTTGCTCCCATATATGCTTTTTGTAATTAATATCTTTGTTTAATCAATCACATGTATTTTTGATTATGTTTGAAGCATGTTTGATGATTATATTTTTGTCACATAAATCATTATTTTTGTGATTGAAATTTGTTGGGCATAAAGACTATCCTTATTTTCTCATTAAGAGAATATTTTGAAATTGAAGTGGGTGGTAGTCACCAAAGTGGCACACTCACTGATATTTATCTGATTTTCTCAACAAAAAAAAAGGTAGCATTGCATTTTGGCAAATCATTGAATGCAATATCTTGCCCGAAGATGTTATTGTGTATGATGATTTGGAAAAATGACATGAAGTGATTAATGGAATTGCATTAGCCTAGAATCATTCTTCTGCCTAAAGGTGATGGTGTTTTGAAAGCTGATGTGATTTTGTTAATTAGCTTCATGATATATCTTAAGAGTACATTATAGCGTGTTGTGTTGTTAGCCCAAAGGCGACTCTACAATGATGCACCGAGGCTCTTACCGTAATTAGACTTATATGTTTTTCAAGTTGATTACGGACTATCTAATTAATAGCCCAAGTTGATTAGATAGATATGTTATCATCCATTGATTGCATGCATCACTTTTGGATGATATTAAATAAAATATATTGTTTCCGCAGTTTTGAATGCCTCTTTCCTATCAAGCCAATTGTCTGCCGTTGAAATTTTGACTGAAAATAATTATGTGAGATGGAAACGAGACATAGAAATAGCACTGGATCTCTTGGATTCAGATTTTGCTTTGGAGGAGCAGCCTTCAAAACCAACAGATAAGAGCACTATCGAATACAAGGCTGAGTATGTCAGGAAAAGAGCTAACAGGCTATGTTTGAAGATTATCAAGCGTTCCATATCTGATTCCATTATGGGTGCTATACCGGACAACAACAATGCTAAGAATTTTTTGGATGCTATAGGACAGCGATTTGTTGAGTCCGATAAGGCTGAGACTGGGGACCTAATGGATAAATTTATGAGTATGAAATATGATGGTGTTTGTGGGGTTAGGGAGTACATCATGAAAATGCTGCACATAAGTTCTAAATTGGAAGCCCTCAAAGTTCCCATTGCAGAACCTTTTCTTATCTATCATATTCTTAATAGCCTTCCTAACCAGTTTAATCAGCTTAAAGTTGCTTATAATGCCCAGCGTAACAAATGGGATTTGAATGATTTGATTGCTGCATATGCCCAAGAGGAGTATAGAATATGTCGTGAGACTGTTGAAATTGTGCAACTGACCCATCAGCCTTCTCAGAACAAGAGGTCTTCTCATAATCGTAAGGGCAAGTTGCATAAGGGCAACAAACCTCACTACAATCAACAGAACAAAGGGTCTGGTGGACAGACTTCTGGTGGTCCTAAAGGAATTATGAAGAAGAATGACAAATGTAAATTCTGCAAAAAGAAGGGTCATTGGCAGAAGGATTGCTTCAAGTTTAAGGCTTGGTTGGAGAAGAAGAAAACTTCATCAGGTACCTCCTTGGCTTTGGTTTGTTTTGAGTCTTATTTGGTAGATGTACCTTTAAATTCTTGGTGGATAGACTCTGGTGCAAGTATTCATATCACTAATTCCTTACAGAGATTAATAAGGAGACGTAGGCCAAGTGAAAATGAAGTGAACCTATGCGTTCGAAATGGAGTTCAAGTTAAAGTTGGTTTTATAGGAGCAGTGAAGTTATCCTTGGAGTCTGGTTTTTCTCTTGTTTTGGAAAATATGGTAAGTATGACGAGTCTGGTCAAAACATGGGTAATTTTGCAAGATTTTTACAGCAAAGTGGAATAGTCCCTCAATACACAATGCCAGGAACACCTGAGCAAAATGGTGTTTCTGAAAGGCGTAATCGGACTCTAAAGGATATGGTCAGGAGTATGATGAGTAGAACAAATTTGCCAGAATTCTTATGGGGTGAAGCATTGAAATCTACCATGTACATTCTGAACAGGGTTCCTAGTAAAGCTGTTGAGAAAACTCCTTTTGAATTGTGGACAGGTCGTAAACCCAGTTTAGCCCATTTTAAAGTTTGGGGCTGCCCAGCTGAGGTTAGGATTTATAATCCTTCTGAAAAAAAATTAGACCCCAAATCCACACCTGGTTTTTTCATTGGGTATCCAGATAGATCAAAAGGCTATAAGTTCTATTGTCCTAATCGTGGCACCAGAATTGTTGAGTCCATTACGGTGAAATTTTTGGAAAATGATGTTGGTAATAGTGAGCTCTGTATTAAATAAAATTTTTGCTGAACCGGATCAAGTTGTGGTTTTGATTCCCGTTGTACAAGAAAAAGTTATTTCTCAGCCAATTACAACAGTTAATGAAGAACCTGAGCATCAAGAAGAACTTCACGTTCCTCCTCCAACACCAGTAGAGTCATTTTCTGAACCACAAGTTAGGAGATCACAAAGGAAAAGAAGGTCTGCCTTGCCTAATAACTATATTGTCTACTTACTGGAGAGTGATTTTAATATTGGGCATAATATTGATCATGTTTCTTTTAATGAAGCATTAACTAGACCTGACTCAGATAAATGGCTGAATGCCATGGAAGATGAAATGCTTTCTATGAAGAGAAATAGAGTTTGGGAACTTGTTGAACTTCCACCACATGTTAAGGCCATAGGTTGCAAATAGGTTTACAAATCCAAGTTAGACTCAAAAGGGGATGTTGAACGACAAAAGGCTAGACTGGTTGCCAAAGGGTTCACTCAGCGAGAGGGCATTGACTATAATGAGACTTTTTCACCGGTTTCATCCAAGGATTTCTTTAGAATTATCATGGCACTTGTAGCACACTATAATTTGGAGCTTCATCAAATGGATGTTAAAACAGCATTTTTAAATGGAGATCTCTATGAAGAAGTTTACATGAGGCAACCTGAAGGTTTTGTCGTAGAGGAAAAGAAAAATTTGGTGTGTAAGTTGAACAAATCTATATATGGGCTCAAGCAAGCATCCCGACAATGGTATTTGAAATTTGATGAAGTTGTGACTTCTCTTGGTTTTGTTGAAAATACAGTGGATCAATGCATTTATCTCAAGATCAGTGGGAGAAAATTCATTTTTCTTGTTTTGTATGTGGATGATATTTTACTTGCTAGCAGTGACCTAGGGTTACTTCATGAGACAAAGAAAATGTTATCTGCTAATTTTGAAATGAAAGATCTTGGAGAAGCTTCTTTTGTACTTGGAATTGAGATACAGCGTGATAAAGACCGTGGCTTGTTGGGACTTTCACAGAAGACATACATACGACGCATCCTAGAGAGGTTCAATATGCAAAATTGTGCACCCGGTGATATACCTATAGTAAAAGGGGATAAGTTTAGCAAAGCCTAGTGTCCGAGAAATGAACTTGAAAGAGAATCTTTGAAGAACATACCCTATGCAAGTGTTGTAGGGAGCTTGATGTATGCTCAAGTTTGCACTAGACCTGACATAGCCTATGCAGTAAGCGTCCTTAGTAGATTTCAATCGAATTCAGGACAAGAGCATTGGAAAGGAGCTAACAAAGTTATGAGATATTTGAAAAGACTGAAGGTTATATGCTTACCTTTTAGCGTACAGATCATCTTGAGGTGGTAGGCTACTCAGATTCTGATTTTGCAGGATGTCAAGATGATCTGAAGTCAACTTCAGGTTATATTTTTATGATGGCTGGTGGTGCTATTTCTTGGAAAAGCGTTAAGCAAACTCTAGTGGCTTCTTCTACTATGCAGGCTGAATTTGTGGCATGTTATGGAGCTACGGTCCAAGCCATTTGGTTAAGAAATTTTATTTCTGGACTAAAAGTTGTTGATTCCATCTCGAGACCAATTACCATCTACTGTGATAATAGTGCAGCGGTGTTCTTTTCAAAGAATAACAAGAGTTCTGGTGGCTCTAAGCATATAGACATCAAGTACTTGGTAGTCAGAGATAAAGTTAAAGAAGGGCAGACAAAAATAGAGCATATAAATACAGAGGCAATGATTGCGGACCCATTGACTAAAGGACTCGCACCGAAAGTTATTAAGACACATATTGCTAATATGGGCATTGTGGAAACCTTTGATATTTTTGGTTAGTGGTAGTGATTTATGTAAAAGAACTACGTTTTGGCTTGATCCCCTTTACGGGGAACGTAAGCAACCCATATGTTTCGGGTACAGCCTCTTCCAATTATAAAAAAAAAATTTATCTCCCTATTTATAATTCTGTATTTTGTGCAGAGAAATTATAATTATGTTTGAGCATGCATTTCACATATGTCTTTTATTATGATATCATTTTGATCTCGAGATATAATGCATAAAGACATGATGTGAGTCTCTTTTGAGACATGTGGCTTCTTTTGAAGCATTTATGAGGACCGATATGAATTAGCACACCTTTGATCACATTTTGGTGCTAAGTTCATACTACATACTACCACATTGGTTGGAGAATGGGGATCCATGTCGATAAGGATGTTAGCATTTGTAGCTGTGGAATGGTCTTACATCGATTAAATGGTGTAACGACTTCCATGCTCAATGTTGATGTTCTTGTTGGACCGCATCACGTATCCAAGGTGATTATCATTTGAGCTATATGTGTGGCCACTTTTATAGTCTAACCCGAGAGTCGTTTTCAAAACAAAGTTTTTAAATTAATATGACAATCCGTGTTCGCCCAAGTGGAAGAATGTTAGAATAATTTCAAAATATGGGCTTACACTGATTGCGTATTTTTGTTTTATAAAACGGGTTAGACGTATGGCTCAGAATGGTACTATAGTTAAGCCCAATATGATATGTGATCATTTTGTTTTATGGGCTTTGGTGCACCTTGGATGTATAGGATTGAGTCCTATTTATTATGGTACTTTTGGTATGTAGGCCAGAAAACCCAATTAGGGTTTTGGAGCCTTTAATGGGAAGGCTCCTCTATGTTTCCTATATATAGGCTAGGTCCCCCTCTCCTCTCCGTATGGTTGATAGCTTGCCCCATTGACGGCTATCTTTTGTGGGGAGCAAGGAAGGGAAGATCCAGCCGCTATTATTCCAGGTGATTGAAGATCGTATTCAATATGTCTTCCGCAGGTATATCTCTCAAACTTGAATACGGTAATTATGTGATTCTAAATCTTAGCATGTTATTATTTTTATATTTTACAATTGGTATCAGAGCCTCCATGCTAGGATTAGAATCCTTCATATATAATTATTATTTTATCTGGATTTATGGTTTTTATGCATTGGTGAATGGATCTTCTGCATAAATCGATCTTCCATTGATAATCAAATATCTAGTTTGATTTTATTTTAGTTTTGAATGAAATATGATTGTATATGATTTTCAGATTAAAATAAAAAAAAAGGGATAAAGGGTTTTCACGGTTCATCTTCTTCCTTTTCTTTACCGTGAGCTCTTCTTCCATGAAACAAAAAAAAAAAAGGAGAGGCAAGGCCTCTCGGCGTGGGGGCCTTCTCCCGGCCACCCCACGGCCGGCCGCAGGTCGTGGGGGCTTTCTTTCGGCCACCCCGCGGCCGGCCGCAGGCCGTGGGGGCTTTCTTCCGGCCACCCCACGGCCGGCCGCAAGCCGTGGGGACCTCTCGGCGTGGGGGCCTCCCGGCGTGGGTGGCAGCCATGGGTGGCAGCCGCGGGCTGCCACCATGGGGCAGCCATGGGCTGCTTCCCAAACAAACAAACAAACAAACAAAAAAAGGGGAACAGCGGCCGCCAGAAAGAAGATAGATCAAAAAAAAAAAAAAATTAGGATTTTGCCCTTTTGAATGGGCTTGGGCCTACTGAGCCCAACCTGAATGGGTCCATGGTTGCAACTTGGGCTCTTTTATAAACCAGCCCAATTTTATTTAATGGACCATAATGGAATTTGGGCCTGGGCTAAGAGTTAGTAACCCATTTAATTATTGTTTAAATACTGAATAATTTGAATTAGGCCCTCATGCATATTAATTATTAAAATATTAAATTTTGGATATATCTTGCTCCCATATATGCTTTTTGTAATTAATATCTTTGTTTAATCAATCACATGTATTTTTGATTATGTTTGAAAATCATAATAAGAAACAGATGGCATTAAAGCAAATGCAAGCCATTGTGCTTTAAAGCTATAGTGAAAATCAGATGGCATGAAGGCATGAAGGCATGCAGCATCTCATTAGAGTAGAAACAGGTGTGGTTAATAAGAAATGAAGGATTTCCATCAAAAAGATAAAAGAAGAAATGAAGGATATCAAACCATAACAACAAATCTTATTCGCAGGCTGAGAAAACCATTGAGAGAACATCTGATGGGGACATCAGAGCCCTTCATCCAGATGATCCTGAGCCTCCGAATTGAGTCAAACTTAGATTGGGTCCATCTGAGTCCGAGTCATTTTCTTTTATTGCATTATTTACTTTTGAGTCATTTTTTTTATTGCATTATTTACTTTTGTCTTAGTCAAGTTAATTTGGTCCGTTGTTTTATTATTAGATTGATCGATTGGGTTATGTAATTGGGTCAATGTATAAGGTCTATATAAAGACCACCCCGCTAATGTATGAGGCAATTGATGATTGAATGAAAAAACCCTAGCCTCCTTCTTGTTCTTCTTCTTCTTCCTTCTTCCCTTCTCTTCTTCCTGCGTCTCTATAACCTCTTCTTCCTTCTCCCTTTCTTGTTCTTCCTCCTTTTCCTTTTCCCTTGCAGTTGTGCCACATCAACTTGGTATCAGAGCTTCGGCTTTGCCCCTGCTGCCAAAGCCACGATCCAGATTCTTCTCTCCCTTGATTCTCACTCAAAAGAAAGGGGTTCCTCCCTCTCGGTTTCGCCAGTGAACGGAAAAAAAAAAAGAAACCTCTGCGGCGAGATCCTCCACCGCCCGTCACACCCACGACCACCATCACTCCCGCTCGCTGCCGTAGGCCACCTGCAGTCACCACCTCAAAGTGAGGTCAGGTCCCCATCCTCCCTATCGGTTGTCATAGAGAACAAAGGAAGGGCCCCACCGGAAGATTTACCCTTCTGCCCGTCGCCGTGTCTACGCCAACTGCCGCCCCACCTCGCAGCACCACCAACTCGCACCAGAGATCGTCGCGCCCCCACGAGAGCGCTGCCACCCCGATGTCTCACATCTGCCACCAACCGTCGGCATCGAGTCCATAGAGGGGACCGCCTCCAACCTTCGCCGCAGGCCACGAAACCGTGGCCGTGATCTCGCCGCCGCCACAGGTCGCAGAGCCGCCGTCGTGATCCTTACCCCGGCCCGCAGTCGCCGCCGCGAAGATCGACGCCCTCCCGAATCCGTCGGAAGGTTGAAGAAGAAATCAGAGTAACAGGTAAGTTCTCAACCCGTTAACCCACAACCCGGTGGGTCCAAAAAAAAAGAAAAAAAAATCGTGCCTTGCACGTAAGGACTAACGGGTTATCGGAGCAAGTCACGCCCGACAACCCGAATCTGACCGGATCCAAGGTAAAGAATGCACGTGACCTCACGTGTCTAAAAAAAAAGTAAAAAAAAAAGAGAAAAAAAAGAGTAAAAAAAAGAGAGTAAACAAAAAAACAAGGTTATCTCTTCGTCTTCCCCGAGCCGTGGCCGTCGTCACTCCACCGCCGTCGCGCCACCGCCGCTCGGTTCCCGCCGCGCTGCCCAAGCCCGAGCTGCCTCTCGCCTCCCGTCTCCGCCTAGGTCTCCACCGGTACCGCCCCGCCCTGAGCTCCCCGCAGAGCTGAACCGCCTGCGCACGCCTCGCCGCCGTCGCCACCAGAGCACCTCCTCCGTGATCTCCCCTTTAGAACTTTGCCACCCGAGGACCACCACCTCGGTCTCCCCCACTGCCGCCACTTCCCAGCTGCCGCGCCGGTCGTGCCGCTGCTCTCCTTCGAGCACGCCGCCACCGAACCACAGAGCCGCCCACCCCTGTGCTTCCTTCTCGGCGCCAAGATCCATCACCCTGCCTCTGCTCCGCCGCCGGCCTTCCCCATCCCGAACCCTCATCACCTTCCGCCTCCCCTCATCCCTTTTTTCTTCGGCCACTGCAACTCACCCGAGCCCAACACCCACCGATCCACCACCTCCCCACCCCTTCTTCAATTTAAGGCCCAACAGGCCCTGCCGTCATCAGACTTAATCCCATACAGGCCGTTTACATCCGTCCCCTCAGTTTACAAGACAGTCAGATTCGCCCAATTGCAGTGATCCGACACAAGTTAAAGCCAATTGAAGAGGCCATCAGCTGCAACTGCGCTCCTGATCGTCACCCCAGCCCACGAGCGAACGACTCTGGTCGTCTGCTTCACGACAGGTGATAGGTTTCCACTTTCTTGTACTTGTTTATAATTATGTTCTAGTTCTCTTGCATGATAACCATATTCTTGAAACTTATTTTTGTTGTCAAAATTCAGAATAAAGAACCCCTACTTTCAAACCCATTCTATTCGCCTTTTAAAATCTAGATATTAAATTAGCACACCCTAGCAACTGGACATTTCTTAACATTTTTCGATTAGATTACTTTAGGATCAGAACAACTGTACTACTTGATTCTAATTTCTTAAATTGAATAATCTTAATCCTTAATTCCGAATAACCGAAGTAAAAATCAGCAACATTTAACTTTAAGTTATTCTTGTGAAAACTTGCTGATCTCTAAAATCATAATAGATTGCATTAATAGGTTGTTCTGCATCAAATTTAGTCCTACATCAAATCTATTAGGGTTTCATTAGTGACACTGCATTTCACATCATCACCTAGTGTTATCATTGCATGCCAACTTGTAGTGATATGGAGTACTATCTCAATCAACCTAAAACCCCTGTAGCAACCATGAATTCCGACATTTTGAGGCCTCTCATAGAACAGATCGATGCCATGATGGCTGAATACAAGAAATTTAAACAAGAGATTCGTGAGCTCATGCAAAATTCTAGGACCCCTACACCGCCAACTCCTATTGTAGCCCAACCTAAAATCGGTTTGGTTGCACCACCTGTAATCCTTCTCCATTTTCTTGGGCACCAAACCCAATGCTCAAGGTGTCAACAATTCGACCACATAGCATCCCAATGTTCCATTAGGACCTACCTGATTACTGAACCAGAAGTTAGGAGCCAAGAGGTCAAATATGTCGAAGAAGTCTATGAACCAAATATAAAAGACTATGAAGAAGACTTTGAAGACGAACCTACAGAATTAGACTTTATCCAAAATAATTTCCAAAGGAAGACTATTGATCTAAGTACAACCAAGCCACTTTACATCACTACTGTGTAAGAGGTAGTGACAGATATTGAGAGCTAGTCACCTAAATTGGCACTTGTAGCTAAAGATACCCATGTGGCATCCAATCTTGAACATTCCCCTATAGTAGTTTCCCTTCTAGAGGAGTTTCATGATGTAGTCCTTGATGATCTTCCGAATGCACTTTCTCCAATGCGTGATATCCAACGCGCAATTGATCTAGTTTCCAGAGCATCTCTACCCAACCTTCCACATCATAGGCTCAGACCGAATACATATGCTAGGACCTAGAATTTAATGTTACCGACAGTTGAGTTTGCATATAATAGTTCGGTTAACAAGTCCATAGGTATGAGTCCATTCGAAGTGGTGCATGATTACAAACCTAGGCAACCCATAGACCTGTTTTTCATGTCTCATCAGTATAGAGTCTTTGAGTCTGCACAATCAATTACATCACATCCACATTCATTGCATCAAGAAATCAGCAATTGTAGTCACTTTAATAACTAAAAATATAAATCCCTTGCTGATTTACACAGACGTTATAAAGAGTTAAGTGAACAAGATTATGTTATGATAAGAATTAGGCTTGAACGACTTTCTTCGGAAACGTTTACGAAATTGCAAACTTGTAGTGTGGAACCGTTCAAAATCTTAAAGAAAATCAATTCGAATGCATATGTTGTGGATCTTCCTAATGATTATGGGATTAATGCGACATTTAATATTGAAGATTTACTCTCATACAAAAAGACAATATTCATGCCTTCTGACCTCTTTATTGATATACCTGCCCATGTTGGACACCCTGACCTATTACCTCTGTTGAGCCACCACTTTCCAAATTTTATGCACGCAGAGAACAAATAGAACATATATTGAATGAGCAGGTTGTTTCAACCAGGAACGGTGGTTACCAACGTTACCTTGTTCGATGGAAAGGTCGACCAAAGTCTGACGTGACATGGATTTTCAGAGTCCAGTTGCAGCGCCTTGACCCCGATCTTCTGGAGCAGTACGATAGCCGGCCAGACCTGTACTCGACGGGGTCGAGTTTTTTCTCACCCGAAAGGAGTTGATGGGGACATCAGAGCCCTTCATCCAGATGATCATGAGCCCCCGAATTGAGTCAGACTTGGATTGGGTCCATCTGAGTCCGAGTCATTTTCTTTTATTGCATTATTTACTTTTGAGTCATTTTTTTTTATTGCATTATTTACTTTTGTCTTAGTCAAGTTAATTTGGTCCGTTGTTTTATTATTAGACTGATCGATTGGGTTATGTAATTGGGTCAATATGTAAGGTCTATATAAAGACCACCCCTCTAATATATGAGGCAATTGATGATTGAATGAAAAAACCCTAGCCTCCTTCTTGTTCTTTTTCTTCTTCCTTCTCCCCTTCTCTTCTTCATGCGTCTCTATAACCTCTTCTTTCCTTCTCCCTTTCTTGTTCTTCCTCCTTCTCCTTTTCCCTTGCAGTTGTGCTACATCAACATCTTTTTATAAAGCCAACGGCAGGGGTTTTCTAATTGTTCAGGATCGCACTCAAAAAAGCTAGTCGGAAGGTGCGAAATTTTTGGTCCTTGCATAAAGTATCCTCTAGTTCACAAGGTTATAGGTTGGGTCCACTTGGATACCATCTATAAGAAACTAGGACTCCGCTCAAAAAGACTAACTAAAAGGTATTATTTGGATTCTTAAGATTTTTTTGGAAAATAGCCAATGTGGATTTAAAGATGCATCCTTATGGATCCTCACAATTTTGCTGGATGAATATGCTGGGCTTCATTTAAAGGTGAAAAATGACTAATTCAAATAGACTTGCATGCTTCAGGCAACACTGTTTCTCTTTTTCAAACTACAGTGCTGGAAATGACGAATGCTTCTGTAGCTTAGGGTCGACACTACCTTTCAAGTGTGGGCAATACCAGTCAGCATCCACTTATGTAGATAGAAAGAGAGGAATCCATGTGCTGATTTATAGATGATGACTAAGGAATCCAATATACATATCTATGTATGTATGTATATGTATATGTATGTCTTCCTCCCTACCAACTACATCTTAACATCAGTAGTTCCTTCTCGTATCCAGAGATACCTCGGACAGAAATCCAGCAGCAATAATTCGCAGGGGGTTTACAGTACATTGAGAGCTGGTTCTAGAACACTTTCAAACTACAATAGATCAAACTACCTCTAGAAGGCAGAACATAGATTGGAGAAAAGATGTTAGTTAAGATAATAATCATCAAAGCTGCTATGCTACACAAGACAACCGAACCAAAACCAATCAGAATCCATCACCTACTTAATATGATAATAAGCACAAAGCATGCACAGGAATGTGGCTTAGAAAATACATAGGCATAGCGGTCATCAGCGATGACATTAGCAGATCTTTGGAAGAATTCTTGAAGAAAAAGAGGAAATTTTGCAGGCTTATGCTAGTTCATAACAGTACATCCATCAAACATGCAATGATGTAGTAGCTTACACATGCTACCGATGGGAAATCAATTTAGAAGTTGTGGAAAGGACTGAAGATACTTTGTATCCAGACTCACCAGAGGTTTTGAGTACTCAAATATTCAATCAACATGGTTGGGCAGCTCTTATTTATAGAGTAAAAAAAAAGTTATCCATTAATTTTTTTATAGCCACTACTGTAGATATTCAAAATTTCTATCAGTTAGCAAGCCTCTTTATTATTTACTAAAGTCCAGAAACTTTCTTTATTTTTTTGAAAAAAAATGGAAGATGCTTGGACAATGCTAGAAGTAGGAAAAGACTTAAAAACTAATGAATATCACCTTACCAGTTCACAGAGGTTAGATGTACTGGTCCCGAAACCTTAAACAGATCCCTTTCGGAGGCCATTGCTTTGAATTCCTATTATCCTTTTCCCTAACGATTCCAAAAAAAGGCAATGCTGAAGCACAAAAGAAAATGAAATAAATGTTCAATATAATTTATTTCAAGAGTAGTAAAAGAAGCAGATGAACCATGGTTTTAAGAGTTAATATCATCTTTGGTTTCACTTTCTATATTGAAAGTGAAAGTTAAAGCATAAAGACCATGATTTAATTCCTAAACATGATGAATTATGGTGATCTACCATTGTTGATCACCTCATAAATAAAAAATCAAGCTAGCATTTCATTAATCAAATCATCTCTGTTCCGGGTCTCTCGATGATCAACCAGAATACCCTATTGATCTAGTTATGCACAAGGTAACAAAAAGGCCACCAAAAATCAATGATGGTACTGCAATTGCTAAAAAATTCCTCCAAATGGATCTCCTCTTTCAAGAAAGTTCTCGTGTTTTTTATTTTTCTGCGATTTCTCTACCTCATTATGTTCCAACAAAATGACATTATTCTTATTTTTGTTGCACCCATTTGACCTGTACCTCTTGTCTTCCTTCCCCTCATCTTACTCAGATTTTTCTCACACGCGGTGGTCTAGTTTGTCATTACATTCTTCTTCTGATCTCTTAAGATCTTTTAGGCCATTTCTTGAAGTGTTGGAAAAAATGGTTTGGTTAAAAATGGTTTGGTCCACCCATGATGGTTCAACCAAACCAGTAACCAAAAGACATGATCTCATGTCCAAAAGAGATGTCTTTCCATAGACATCTCTCCAACCCTGAAACTGTCTATTGACAGTTATGCATAAGGCTTCATTTAAAAGGTGTGGGTAGTTAATGAGATTCTCTGCAAGAGACTTGGGCATTTTAGGTTGTGGAAAACAGTAGATTTTCATTGGTAAAATCCGCTCCTCGATCAGTGAATCGAATTAAAGAGAAAAATCTGTAAGTGATTCGAAATCCTTGTTTATGTTAATGTGTTTATCTTTCATGAAGCAAGACATCTTCTTGAACTCCAACATTCCTCCAGTAGGCTTAAAAACTTGTCTCTCACTCCATTAATGCAGTCTGCTACATGATTCAGCGTCCTCTTTGGTATCATTTTCAAATTTCAGCAATGCTCCTTCAATGGTTTAATACCCGATGTTTTCTTGATCCATCCAAAACCCACCACACCATATTACTTTGGATTCCACAGCATCATCCTTTCTTCTTGTTCCTTGTTTGCAGTTACATGGGCTAAACCTCCTTCCTTCAAAACCAGGTTTATAAAATAGGCTTGTTATTTTTCAATTATTCTGATTTGAAGAAACATAGATGAAGCATTGACTGTATTTTTACATCAGGTAAGATACGCATTAAATAGACTTGAAAGCATAGTCAGAAAGAATTTTCCCGCTCCCATTAGATCGGAATGTGTTTAAAGATAATAAGTACGAAATGGTGCCCAAACTTCTACATCCACTGATGTGCATCATCACGACTCGGCCTTCACCAGAGAAGCATCATGCTCAGGGATAGGTTCATAAAATTCTAATTTCTGTAATACTTACTACTGCCAAACAAAAAAAAAAGAGCACAATTATATATTCATACATATATGTACATATCCATATGTTTGACTCCACAATTATATATTCATATTTCTTGGTTGTTTCTTGAAGGAAATTATATTTTTTGCTCATTGAAACAGTTTGTCACATAGAAAAACTTGCTGGCATCAAGGCTCACCAGAAAAAAAAAAAAACATAAAAATGTGCATTTAGTTACTGGGTGCTGCATCCTATCACTTTCCAACAATGAGATATCGTAAAAAAGTTATAGGTGCTTCAAATGAGAAGGATCACGGTGGAGAAGAGATATAGAGAGAACATACGTGCCTCCCGTTTACTATGTAGTTGGTCCAGTGGTTGGTTTTCTTAAAAGTCCTTTGAGTTTATATAAAGGTCAGGGGGCCTTCAAACGTGACACACAATTTAGGAAGATAAGGGCGAAGGATCCAGAATAGGAATAAAGCAATGGAACGAAAAGCTGACCGAGAAGATAGCATAGGATATAGTTATCTATGGATCGAGCACCAGGGCAGTAGGAAATTTCTCATCTTGCTGGTTCCATGCTTTTCTTTTTTATTGAAGGGAACAGTTCGGGAATGCCTTTCAGCTTCGAACCAGATGCCAATAGAAGTTGCATCATGTGAGAACTCGTATGCGCGCGTATTTTGTCCCATATCGATTATTCGCTGGATAGATCTTGGACCACCAAGTCACTAGAGGATCTACTTCGCTACATAAGGGTTGTCATGCGATCACCAAGTACTACTGGGTGGGGCATCGCTTGTGCCTATCTGGCGTACCACATTTGGCTGGACAGGAACAGTAGGATCTTCGAGGATAAGAGAGCACCCCTGAAGACTGTTGTGGAAAGGGCACTTCGTTAGGCCGTTGAGGTCACTGAGGCTACCATGGTTGCCTCGTCTGAGATGGCTAGAGAACATCTGGGACCCCCTCTCCGCTGTTATAGCGCCCAGATCTGTTCTTGTTTCTTGGGAGCTCCTATCCCCTAGCCATCTCAAGGTGAACTTTGATGGTTGTTTGTTCGCTGGTGGAGATAGAGATGGAGCTGCCTTTGTGATCAGAGACCATAACTCCATGTTGATTGCTGCGGGAGGCGACACACTTTCGAGGCATCAGCTCTTGAGATGGAGCTCAAGATAGTGTGGGAGGAAATCTCCTACGCAAGACGGGTCTTAGGGGCCGAGAGTATCATTCTTGAGGAAAATTCAGGTGTGGTGATTGGTTAGATACAAAAGGAGGGGTAGAGGAGGGCAAAACACCAGCTACTAGGCGACATCCGATGGCTGGTGAGGGAGATGTCTTTCAGGCCGTGCATGTGTACCGAGAGGCAAACAACGCCTCTGACTGGGTTACTTCATTTGCTGCCCAACACTCTGGCAAACAAAGCCTTAATTGGATAAGATTGGCCCCAACCACGGACTTTATACGTGTCTCCTCCTCTAGGATAGATTCTTCTTGTAGATAATTAAGGAAGGGTGTCAAATTGAGCAAACGCCTGCTTTGTTCCATTCAAAAAAGACAACCGCCCATTTTCTTTGTTTTTGGAAAAAGGGACGCAGACATGGTACTCCCTATTTTATTCTATTCGGGAAAAAATGCTGACGTCCTTCTGCGTCAGGAGGAACCTTGCAAATGTGTTTGGTACTACAATTACGGGTGAGGGTCGAGTTCTATTTTTTAATCTAAATCTATCTATATATAAATAAAAAAATTTATATCTAGAAAAATAGATAGAAATATATTAAAATTATATATATTTAAGAAAAATCTTTATGTCTAGTACCCATGAACTTTTAAAAAAAATAAATGACCACAACAATCTACTATTAACTTGATTTATCATCCACTTAGTAATATATTTAATTTTATGATCATAAAATTTAATTATCCGACTTATATCCATATCTATATTGATAGTTCCAGTATTCAATTTATATATATATTTGCTTAAAATAACTATAGATATAAATTTTTGCATCTGACTAATATTTATGTTTGTATCTATATATATATTCGTTAAATAAAATAAATATGGATATGGATATACTAGTATCCGTTCAATACCCGATCTGATTTCAGCCCCACCTACAACTGCTATATATAAGGTCTCGACAATGGTTAATAATTTCCAACATCATCAAAATTGCAAGATTGAAATACCACAGAGCATGAGAATAGGCTCTCAAGGCACTCTATCTCATCAAAGAGCAACATGTCTTCTTTCATAACATTGCAATCTGCTTTCAACTTTCGGATATCCATTTTGCTGATCTATTTCTACCAAGCCATGATGCTAGGGTGAGACAACTTTAAAAGAAACAAAAAAAAAAAATAACCTCAAGAAAAATGATCATGCCCAGGTGCTTCGTTCCTTGATCTTATGCTGGCATCGATTCAATTCTTGAATCACGCCCAGGTAGAGAAAGGAATCAAAGCAATTATGTCATGCATAGACTAGCTCATATGGAAAATAAGTGTATATACCAGGCCAAATGGGCCGACCTAGACCATAGTCGGTGGCCCATCTGAAAACTTAGGGAGGAATGGCGGTAGAGACCGGCAGCTATTGAGGTGGTTATAACCGCCTAACAGCCACGATCACCACCCATCCGAGCTTAATCGAGGGCTATAAAAGCCCATGGAGTCCTCAATGAAGGACTCCATCGATACCCTCTCACTGCCTCTTACCCTCTTTTCCTTCTTTGCAAAGGAGCCGGAAAAGCTTCATAGCTCCTCGGAGGTAGGTAAATTTCCTATCACCCTTATTCACGAATTTCGTTCGATCGATCTAGTGTAATAATCAACATAGAAGATGAAGAATAAGGGTAGGAAGAAGATGATAAGGAGGGAGGGAAAAGGTCCAACTAGTGATCGGCCATGATCTGACATTGGCTCGGTCGATCGAAGATTATGGCCAGCCTATGCCGAAGATCTTTCTCCTTCACCCGATCATTGCTTCCTCTTCAATCAAAACTTTGGATCTAAAATGCCAAACCGCATACTACACCCTATCTTTCAATTCATGGAAGGGACCTCAGCTCGAGCGAAATCTGATTCCCATGGGTGGAACCGGCTTGATCTCGGCCGGAGGTGATCGAAGAAAGAGGAGAAGAGGATCTCTATCCTCCAGCCGTGGACGTTGTCGGTTTGGGGCACTGCGAGCATCGTCGGGTTGACCGCGGGCGTCGGCCACAAAGCCATCCATGCGCCACGTGGGCGCCACTATCTTAGCCGCGCACCGGCGTGCACCACCAGCTTCAGCCAGCTTCTACTTGTCCATGGGGAAGGGAAACCCCCCCTTCACTAGAGAGAGATAAGAAAAAAGGATTAGGGTAGAAAGGGGGAAGATGAAGAGGAAGGGAGGTCGGCCGCTGCAGACCAAGCCACGGGAGGCGTTGGCCGGCCACCGACACCGCCGACCTTGGACCCGGCTCCCTCCCGGACGCTCCATCGAGTCTCCTTGCTTCATGGGAGAAAAGGGGAAGAGGATGAGGAGATCGAGAAGGGAAGAAGAAAGAAGGAGAAGAGAAGAAGAAAAGGAAGAAGAGAGAAGAAGGTTCGTGAAGAAAAAGGAAGAAGAGAAAAAGAAGAAAAGAAGGAAAAGAAGAAAAAAAATGCTGTGGGCCCTGGTCCGAGCCCAATGTTCTTAAACCCAAAATCAACTGGGCCTGAAAAGCACGGATTTTAATAGAGGGATTAAATTAAATATTGTTTGAGGCTAGTTTCCCTTTAAATTAATTAGAACTGATAAGATTTAATTATAAATTAACTAATTATGTTTCTGGGCCTAAATACAAATGGACCCAGAAACTAAACCCGGCCAAGGGCTTGATTTAGAATTTAATTAAACTTTGGGCCTGCATGCAAATGGGCTTAGACCTAAACCAGAGGGCAATTGAGTCTAAACCAGAAGTTGGAATTGGCTCAGACCTGAACCAAAATTGGATCAGACTTGAATCAGAGGTTGAATCGGGTCTAAACTAGAAGCTAGATCAGACCTAAACCCATAATTGAATCAAATCTGAACCAAAAAGTAGATTAGACCGGATCCAGAAATTGAATTAGGCCATGGGCCTGAACCAGAAATTGAATTAGGCTATGGACCCAAAGATGAAATTGAGTCCTATGGATGAGTTGTAAATGACTTTAAGATTATAAATAAATAGAAATTAAATGTGCAAGTGATATGTGATTTAATGATCTTGCTAGGTATTGAAGAATTGGCATTTGGTAAGCAACTTAAGGTAAGTGACCCTGATATAATCTTATATTTTATCAAATACATCTGACTAGTTGATTATGAAATTGTATATGATTATTTATGTTTTCACAAAATTAGGATCAAGCATGTGTTAGCAAATGTTGCAAGTTTTTAAATAGATGGCATTCATCATGATTATCATGCTATGTACATAAATTTATGATGATATAGAAGTTGCACGAAAATTAAAGTTTTCAGCATGATCATGAATTTTATTTATCATGATGCCATTATTCACTTTCCAATGTATATATGAGATAAGATTTATGAAAAGCATGATATGTTTTAAGAACTTTCAAATTGCTATGTACGACCCCCGCCAGTGGGTAACAGTAACTCGGCATACGACCTCCGCCAGTGAATAAAAGTAACTTGGCTTTATGACCCCCGCCAGTGGATAATAATAACTAGAAGATGAACCTGCAGTGGTAAAAGCCTTGCCATAGAAATAAGAGCGGCCATAGCTACAATACCATCTGAGAGTATAGATTTCAAAGTATGGAATAATGGCAAAGGTTTTATGATGTGAAATCATATTTGTGAACTTGCATGATTGGACATGCATTATTTTATGACTGGTTTGATTATATGTTGTATGAAATGCTTAATTTGTTACAACTGTTAGTTTCTTAAAATAGTGCACTGGCATACAAAATATTATGCTTGATCTGATAAGATTATGCATGGTTACTTACTAAGCTTTTATACCTTACACCAATTTATTTTTGTTCTCACAAATAGATTGCTAGGAGCAAGGAGCGTGATATGCTTCAGGGTTATGGAAAAAATGGAATATTAAATGCTGATATTTTTAGAAGTTCTATATCAATCCTTACTGATGAAACATTTGATGACATTCATGAGTAAAATTGTTCATAATTGATCCTGAAGTTTTGAAGTGGCTGCGTATTATTGTATGCTTAAGTTTGCAATAGCATGGCTGTGTCATGATCCGAATTTGGAGCGTGACATTTAATGGTATCAGATCAATAAGTTTAATCATCCATAAAAAAAACTGTAATTGTTAATAAGGGGAAGGGGTAGTTAAGTCACATTTACCTAGACTTTAACTAATGACAAGAAAAAAGTGATAGTAATAATTGGTAAAAATAAATAAATAAATAAAAATAAAATAATAATAAAAAATAAAATAATAATTCTGATTTATATTGTCTTAGGTGACAATGAGCAACAAAAAAAAAGAAGGTAGGGCTAATACAAGCCATTCTAGGGACGTGAATGTGACACAAAAACCATCAGAGCTTAGGTTAAGATCATTGTGAATTGTGATTGGAAAAAAAAACTATCAGAGCTTAGGTTAAGATCACAGGAGATTGTGATAAAATTAGAACCAAAAAATAGTTTAAGATCACTAGGGTTTGCAACAGAAATGTATCATAGCTCAAGGTTATGATCACTTGGGACATGACAAAAGTAGTAAAATGAAATTCAGTACTTAGGTGAAAGGTCACTAAGCATTGTGATAAAATATAAGTACTGGATTTGGTATTCGATGGGTACGGAAGGACTGGATAAGATGTTTTTGTTCATGATGAGAGATGTTTGACCTAAGATAAGTGTTGTAAGGTTAGCCATGGCATAGTTGTTATACCATGTTTGGATGTTGTTTAAATGACTCGAAAGTTTAAAATTGATATGGATTTGGATGTGATTATTATAGTGTGATTTGTATATGAATTGGTCATAGTATTTGAATGAGCCAAGAAAGATTTTTTTTTTTTATGGTATTATAAAGGATTGTTCTTCGAGATTAAATCCGTATGTGGATTATAATTGGTATTGGCATACTTGGATATTGCAAATAATTGTATTTCTATTTGTAGATTAAAATCTTAAGGCCATAGAGTATGCATATTGATGGGGAAATTCTAGTTAGTTTGAATTTCCATGTTGGATTAGGCTATTAGATCTTTCTCATAATTATTGGATACTATTGGATGTGTTAGTTTAACTTCAAGTCTAGGTTTATAATTTGACAAGGGATCCTTGTTATTGAGTGGAGACTTCGATTTTGGAGATTGTAAGGTCTTGATGAAATCATCAATAAATTTTAATTATCGCCTTTGGATCCAAATAATAGATCTTATTCATGTTTATCGGGGACTATATGATGTATATGAAATTTCAATTCAAAGTTTGGAATTATAAGTTAATCTAAGGTCTTTTGTCAATTTTGTTGAGGTTATTGTTGAAACCTAAATTTGCATGAAGAATTTGAATTTTAGAGACCTACGTGGTTACGATGGAAGATATTCCTAAGATAAAGGTTGATCATTAAATCATGGGCAAAGTTAAGAGAAGAAAAAGGATTATAGATTATGAAAAGTAGTTGATGCTAATGCTCTCACCTATTTTCATTAAGGCAATTATGATTTTTGTGTGGAATTAATCATGAGCAATTAATTTATTGGGCAAAGAATTATGGCATCTAAATCCAAAGTTGGAAGCCAAATTGAGGAGATCAGAATAAGAAAGGGGTGATCAGAAGAGACCCGAGATAACAGGAAGTCTGAGTGACAGAGCATAGAATGCTGGAGGTAATACAAATAAGAAGAAGAGATTTGAGGCATGTACCTACTGTGGCAAGACTCATGGGGGGCCTTGTTTTAAGAAGATGGGAGTCTGATTCACTTATGGATGACATGGGCATTTAGCAGGGGATTGTCCAAATAAAAAGAAGAACGACTCGGAACCTACTTAATCTGGTGCTCGGCTTTTGCATTGATTCAGTTGAATGCTCCTACAAATGACCAAATAGTGACAAGTATCATTCTAGGTAACTCCATAAATGCCATGTGTCAATTGATTATAACTCTTCCGATCCCTTTGTATCTTCTGGGTTTCTATCTATCTAATGCACACTATAAGAATTGAACCCGCCATTATGTGATGTCATATGTCTTAAGAAAGCTATTATTCTTATAGATGTTATGTTTAAAAATTTATCACTTAAATGAGAAAGTTAGAGTTAATACTAATTGAGATTGAGTTTTTAAGCCTTAGATATATCAGGCTTGATCAAAGTTATGCAGCGGAAACCTGGTGGAATGTTAGATAAAAGACTAAATACCTTTATTTGTTTAGAAATTAAGGTACGTAAATTTTGAGGATGAATTTTTTTTTAAGGGAGGAAGAATGTAAATACCAGGCGAGATGGGCCGACCTGGACCATAGTTGGCGGCTCATCTGAAAACTTTGGGAGGAATGGCAATGGAGATTGGCAGCTGTTGAGGCAGTTATAACCGCCTAACAGCCACGATCACCTCCCCTCCGAGCTTGATCGAGGGCTATAAAAGCCTATGGAGTCCTCAGTGAGGGACTCCATCGACACCCTCTCACTGCCTCTTACCCTCTCTTCCTTCTTTGCAAAGGAGCCGGATTGGGAGCAACGAAGGAGGAGACACCCCCATCTCGTCACCGCAACTAAGCTGCCGGAGCAGGCATAGTAGGTCGCCAGAAAATCTTTACAGCTCTTCAGAGCTAGGTAAATTTCTTATAACCCTTGTTCATGAATTACATTCGGTCGATCTAATATAATAATCAAAATAGAAGAAGGAAGGCAGGAAGGAGATGAAGAGGAGGAAGGGGAAAGGTCTAACTAGTGATCGGTCGTGATCTAACATTGGCTGGGTCGATCGAAGATTATGGCCGGCCTATGTCGAAGATCTTTTCCCTTCACCCGATCATGGCTTCCTCTTCAATCAAAACTTTGGATCTAAAACCCAAACTGCATGCTATACCCTACCTTCCAATTCATGGAAAGGTCCTCATCTCGAGCGAAATCCGGTTCCCATGGGTGGAACCGGCTTGATCTCAGCCGGAGGTGATCGGAGAAGGAGGAGAAGAGGATCTCTATCTTCCGGCCATGGACGCCGCTAGTTTGGGGCACTACGAGCGTCATCGGGTCGACCGCGAGCGTCATCGGGTCGACCGCGAGGCCGGCCGTGCGCCGTGCAGGCGTCGCTAGCTTGGCCGCACACCGGCGTGCACCACCGGCTTCGGCCGGCTTCTCGTTCTCCATGGGGAAGGGAAACCCCCCTTCACTAGAGAGGGATAAGGAAAAAGGATCGGGGTAGAAGGGGGGGAAGATGAAGAGGAAGGGAGGTCGGCCGCTATAGGCCGAGCCGCGGGTGGCATTGGCCAGCCACCGGCACCGCCAACCTCGGACCCAGCTCCCTCCCGAGTGCTCCATTGAGTCTCCTTGCTTCATGGGAGAAGAGGAGAAGAGGATGAGGAGATCGGAAAGGGAAGAAGAAAGAAGGAGAAGAGAAGAGGAAAAGGAAGAAGAGAAAAGAAGGTTTGGGAAGGAAGAAGAAGGAAGAAGAGAAAAACGAGAAAAGAAGGAAAAGAAAAGAAGAAAGAGAAAAAGAAAAAAAAATGTTGTGGGCCCTGATCCGAGCTGAGTGTTTTTAAACCCAAAATCAACTGGGCTGAAGAGCACGAAGAACTAAATTGAATATTGTTTGAGGCTAGGTTCCCTTTAAATTAATTAGAATTCATAAGGTTTAATTATAAATTAACTAATTGTGTTTCTGGGTTGAATACAAATGGGCTCAGTAACTGAACTCGGCCAAGGGCCTAATCCAGAATCTAATTAAACTTCGAGCCTGCATGCAAATAGGCCCAGACCTAAACTAGAGGGCAATTGGGTCTAAACCAGAAGTTGGAATTGGCTCGGACCTGAACCAGAAACTAGATCGGACTTGAATCAGAGGTTGAATCAGGTCTAAACTAGAAGCTGGATCAAACCTGAACCCATAATTGAATCAAATCCAAACCAAAAAGTAGATTAGATCGGATCCATAAATTGAATTGGGCCATGGGTCTGAACCAGAAATTGAATTAGGCTATGGACCCGAAGATGAAATTGAGTCCTATGGATGGGCTATAAATGACTTTAAGATTATAAATAAATGTAAATTAAATGTACAAGTAACATGTGATGTAATAATCTTGCTAGATATTAGAGAATTGGCATTTGGTGAGCAAATTAAGGTAAGTGACCCTGACATAATCTTATGTTTTATCAAATATATGTGACTAGTTGATTATGAAATTGTATATAATTATTTATATTTTCACAAAATTAGGATCAAGCATGTGTTAGCAAATGTTGCAAGATTTTAAATAGATGGCATTCATCATGATTATCATGCTATGTATATAAATTTATGATGATATAGAAGTTGCACGAAAATTAAAATTTTCAGTATGATCATGAATTTTATTCATCATGATGCCATTATTCACTTTCCAATGTATCTATGAAATAAGATTTATAAAAAGATGATATGTTTTAAGAACTCTCAGATTGCTATGTACGATCCCCGCTAGTGGGTAACAGTAACTCGGCATACGACCTCCACTAGTGGGTAAAAGTAACTTGGCTTTACGACCCCCGCCAGTAGGTAATAGTAACTGGAAGATGATCCTGTAGTGGTAAAGGCCTTGCCTTGGGAATAAGAGCGGCCATAGCTACACTAGCATCTGAGAGTAAAGCTTTCAAAGTATGAAATAATGGCAAAGATTTTATGATGCGAAATTATATTTGTGAACTTGCATGATTAGACATGCATTGTTTTATGACTGGTTTGATTATATGTTGTATGAAATGCGTAGTTTGTTACAGCTGTTAGTTTCTTAAAATAGTACACCGGTATGCAAAATATTAAGCTTGATCTAATAAGATTATGCATAGGTATTTACTGAGCTTTTATATCTCACACTAATTCATTTATGTTCTTACAGATAAATAGGATTGCTAAGAGCAACAAGCGTGACATGCTTCAGGGTTATGAGAAAAATGAAATATTAAATGCTGATATTTTTAGAAGCTTTGTATCAACCCTTACTGATGAAACATTTGATGACATTCATAAGTAAAATTGTTCATAATTGATCCTGAAGTTTTGAAGTGGTTGTGTGTTATTGTATGCTTAAGTTTGCAATAACATATTCGTGTCATGATCCGAATTCGGGGCGTGACAATAAGAAATGAAAGGATTTTCCAAGGTTCATGCAGGCCACCGGATGATGTAATTAGGCGAGCCTACTAATGGTTTGCTGACCTTTTACAGGACCATTCATTGATGTCCTTCAACTCCTTTTCAAGGCACTGGAGCAACCAGGATCTTCTGAAATGATTGCAACTTAGCTAGCCCCTCCCATTGGAGTGTCGAAGGTAAAATTTGATGGATCTATCAAAGACAATGCTGCAGGTGCTGGCTATGACCTCAGGAATAACCAGGAGAGACTTGATTCATGTTGGTGGTAAGAAATTACCATTACCAATGCGTTCGGAGCCTTATGCAAAATTAGCTGCAGCCTGGGAGGGCTTATATGTAGCTGTTTTTAAGTTGAAGGCTCCTCAGATTTGGTTGGCAGGTGATCCAACATAGCATGTTAATCCACTATCGAGAGACATCCTACTTATGAAGGCAACTGCTTGGGTTTTTAAAGCTACTCGCATTTATAGAGAGGGTAACCAAGTAGCAGACTAACTAGCCTCAGCATCCATTAAAGTTTATCCTAGGAAAAGGGTGATCAAATCCCCAGCCCATCTGCCCAGAAATCATATAGGCCTTCTTTTCTTCGTTTTTGAGTCCAAGTCTTCCTTCTCTATTCCTCTATTGTACCAAAAAATAGCTAGAGCAACCATCTAGGCCACAGAGCGGAAAATGAGCTACTTGAGAACCTTAAATTGCATGTGCGGCTTTTGACATCATATGGAGGCCCAGCACGACCGGAACATTTTAGAGGCCACGTGAATCATCAGAACCAAAGCTAATGTTATGCCCAACTTTACACGGTAGATGCAGCGCTAACTAGGGCTGCAGCCTGCAAGCCCTGACCTAACCTGCTCCCTTCCCAAGCAGACCAAACCAAATTCGTATTTGAAAACCTGAAGTTTAGGTTAGGTTAACAAATTAGAGTGATCTAAACCCACTCGACCCAGCATGGCCCGTATTTTTGGACAAAAAAAAAAAAAAAAAAAGAGCCAACGCTGATAAGACCCAATCCAAAAATTCAAATTCAGATCCTATAAATCTCCTTTTTTTTGCCCCCTCAAAATATCTTTTCAAATTTTATTCAATTTTCAACAAATGTATACTTAATTATTGATTATTATATTTTTACTAAAAAAATAATAACTAAATAGTTGGCTCAAACTGCAAACACAGCTCAACCCAATCTGGCATGAAATCGGAATGTTGCAGGTTATTTCCCATGAACCTAACTTAAACTGAACAGCCATTAAGTTGGATACATCCAAAATAAATGACCCGAAGATAAAAGGGGTAGGGGATCAGGGACAAGCATACCCCAAGCTGACCTTATCCATTTGCAGCCCTAATGATATCATTTTTCCACAGCGATGGGTACTGCTAGTCAAGGGGTATAACGTTTCAGTAAACATAAATCCGTGACATATTATAACAGTTCAATGAGAAAACAGAAGGCAGCAGCTCAGCTTTGGCCCCCCAAACAGAAGGCATATGAATATAAATCAACGCTCACTCTAAAGGCTGTCGTCAACAATAAATGAATTACGACATCATCTCCTATATATACGCAGTGAGGAAAGGAAAACACACTCTAAGACGAACGAATGCAAAGCCCCTGCTGTTTTCTACTTGGCCCACGCTACTGCATCAATCTCACCTTGAGCATTTCTATACAGCTCAAGCCTCTTTGCAAGGGCAGATCTTCGTTCCATAATTGCTGGGTCCTCATCCAACAATGACGACAACTGCTTGTTCTGCACATTTTTAAAGTTTTAAAACATCATCAGACACTCGTCCAGATATATTTAGTAAATAGAAATTACACCGTGCACAGCCCAACGGTCGCTTATTTAATGATGGTAGCTGGAAATTATTATGCAATTTATTCATAAATTTCAACAACATTAAACCAACCGATCATTATCCAAAAAAGAAGAGAAAATTTTGTTTGACCGCTTTTCAACAAGCATAAGCACAGCTGAAAACAATCACTGCTATAAGTTCCTTTGATCTTCCTATCTTGCTTTTGAATTAAGACAAAATGACTTAATAATAATTAGCATTTGCTTGGAATAATGGTTTGCAAGTCTCGTCAGCACCAATCCACTTTCACATAAAGCAGATAGCCATTTTACTTATAATAAGAGAAACCACGATTTGATAGCATGGAGCATCACAACATGCTCATAGAAGACTCAATTTCAATAAAACAGCAGACAACTAGCTTTCTAAGCTCTAGTTAAATTAGTTTTAGGAAACAACAATGACACTAGTGTCTTGAAGAAACATCCTGGTGCAAAATGATTTGGCTGGAAGAGGTCCTATGAATAGTGTCACCCCCAATTTCAATTAAACAGCAGACTAGCTTTCTAAGCTCTAGCTAAATTAGTTTTAGGAAACAACAATGAAACTAGTGCCTTGAAGAAACATCCTGGTGCAAGATGATTTGGCTGGAAGAGGTCCTATGAATAGTGTCACCCCCTCCCCTCAATGCATTTCTATGCAGGTCCCACGTTCTCATCCACTGTAAGAGCATGCAATTGTAATAGCATGAAATGAAAATTTTCTAGTAGTGTTTCCCACCTAATCATCTCCATTATACATTCATAAACAACCAGTATAGTTGGACATTTGCATGTGAACTCAAGCACTTCAAGTGAAATTACCTAACCACTTTGACAAAAGACAAAAGGAAAGAAAAACACTTAAAAGTGAAAACTTATATTTTAATAGAATCCAGTACTCCATATGATCGTCATTGATAGGACAGAGAAACAACTGACATACAGTATCCTCAGCTCAAAGACGCATGCACACCCATGGGATTCGATCCAACCCGCTAAACAGGAGGTGTTTCTCTACCAGTGGACCAAGCAACCGGACAGTACATGCATGCGTCACTCTTAAATTCTCCACTAATAATAAACCATAATCTCATCTAGCAATGGACCACATTGGAAAAGTACTTCCATATTATCAAGTCTACCGCAGGGTTAGATTAGATGTACAGCTGAATCAAAAAAAAAAAAAAAAACCATAGAGAAAGTGTCCTTGCAAAAGATAGAAGTAGTTCCACGATTAAGGAATCTATGCATGATTTGTGGTATAGAAGGCAAATCCATCATGCAATATGAACATGAATGCTAAGATAACTGATCTAGCTTAATTTGAATGAGTCAGATAGAAGCACTATCTCAAATTACAATTGTATCTGAAAAAGTCAATGCAAAACACTTAAAATATCTAGTCTGATCCATAATGAAATTAACTTTGAAACAATGTTAGGTTACTTTTAATTAACAAGTAGACGACGAAAAATAAGAGCAGAATTAATTCAATCAACAGTTCAGTAAGCATAACTCAAATTACAATCTAGTTTTAAAAGAAATGTCATTCTATAAAAAAATTGTAGTTTGATCACCAATGAAATTAACTTTCAAAATATATATTTTTAAAATTCACAAGCAGACAGCTATTAGTAAGAGCTCAAGCTTAAATAATCTAAAAGCTGAGTAAGAACAATCTCACCTCTTTCTTTCCCAACTCAGTAAAGAAATGATCAAGCAAGGAGCGTTTTGCCTCGCGTACTTGACAATAAACAATAGACTTTGGGATGGAGTTTCGCAAGCTTGCACAAACCATATTGACATATGCTAAAACAGTAGTTCCTGTTCATTAACGGATGAGTCAACTGTCCAATTATTGAGCATTTCCGTATACTTGTCAGATGAAACAATCAACTTTCTAAGCCACAAGAATCAGGGAGCGAAAAAAGGGACTAAATTAGACCCAGGAAGGTTTTAACCACATCATATTGACAGAATATGAGACACAGACAATCACCCCAGATGCAATTGGGGATGTTTGTTATTAAAGCATAGAAGGGCTCACACAAATCATTAGTTAAAGTAATTTACCTATTCGTCTGAGGTATGAATCATTGTATCTATCAAAAATGGAATGTGTTGGATTTCCCCCTTTCTCAATATCTTGAGGAAGTTTTCGGAAGAAATCTACAGTCAGATAACTGCATTCCATGTCAACTAGCTTCAGTGTTGCTTTCTTGCTTTCTTCTCTCATTCGGTCCAATGAATCAAAAGCCGCATTTCCAACCTCAACTCGAAGAGTGGGATACTGCTTCAGCTCCTGCAGAACAACAGGCAAAACAAAATCCTCTTACTGGTTATGAATTTAAATCTAAAATACTATGGAGGGCAAGAAATGAAGGCAAACAAGCAAAAATAGAAGACAATTCAAGTAATAAAATTTATAAGATTTTTTAAAAAATAGAAAAAATGGAACAAAACATCCATCATTCAACAATACGTCAAGCAGTGGCATCATTTTGACTGTCATAATTCCCAAACGATCTTTCCATTATCTTAGAGTACTTTATGGAAAAGTATTGTCAAGATATATATATTTTTAAAACGTATAACTCATTTCCATATTAGATGTGAAAAACAAAACAATCTAAGATTTTCTGTGTCTCTAAAAAATACCAAAAACAAATTAGTAAGGCAAATGCTGGAAGAAATATCTCATAGGTAATAAGGAAGATATCACTTAATATCCTTTCTTCTAGAGGAAGGGGATGGGTGAACATAGAAAAGGATGTTGCAGATAACATCAAGGACCTTGTGTATAAAGCAGCACCCAAGTAACATCTGACTCTGAATCCATCTTTTTGCATCCTGCAAGTCCAACAGCTTTTTGGAATCTAGACCCCACACTATCCTTACTTCGCACTACAATCATAACCAATTCATAGACTTTCTTTTTGTTAAAATTAGAAAATACTAGCAAATCATCTTCTCAAATGAAAGATCCGATCACCAAATAAGACACAGGAGTAATAACCTGGTTCCCGTACCATTTGCGATCCCTCCTAAGTAACCTGTCTGTCTCACTACTTCAGCCAACAAACCTCTAAGATCAAATTTTGACCCATCAAAGTTTCACGAGGCTTTTTGACAGACTTTCAAGTAGATACTCATTCCGATTGAAGAATCTTCCACACCTGAAAGACCAGTTGGCAGTAGACTTGCTCAAACCTGGGCAGCCCGCCCGGCCTACTTGAGCCCGACGTGTATTGGACAGGCATGGGCCTGGTTTTTCAGCCCAGCGGGCCAAACCAGGCTAGAAATTTGAGCATGTCCTTTAAACAAGCTGGGGTCGGATTTGCATTGACCCAACCCAAGTCTGGTTATTTAAATTAATATATATATTATTATTATTATATATATATATATATATGTGTGTGTGTGTGATATTACATCCCTAACCTAACCTTAAAATTTCTAATCCCGTCGCCTCCTCGCCACACCGCACCTCACTGCGTCGTTCGCTCCCCCTCTCGCTGTCATCGCTCTCCCTCTCCCTGAAGCAACGAGGCATCCACCAAAGCACAAACCATGCTCCCATCCTGATGCCTTCCACCTTCATGGCCCTCGCCGAACATGCTCAACTCTGCCTCACCTGCGCCAAGCACCTCACCAACGACGATGGGGGCCCCACCTTCATCTTCCTCACTGACTACCGTGCTTGCCTCAACCCGCCCCTCGACAAGGCAGTGGACATCCACAACTTTGCTGCTGCCGTGTTGTCCTCGTCTGCTCAACCTCTAGCCATTGCCGCATCGTCCCCTCCCTCTCTAGCTGCCGCCACGATCCAAAAAGCCTGAGGACCAGCCTAACGCCCGAAGCTACTGGGCTCGGGCCTGGGAAGTAAGCCTGAAGCCTAGGCCAGGCTTGGCCGAGCCTGGCTAATTTTGGTTATGTATAGGGCTGAGCCCGGTCCGAACCCAACCCAGGCCGTCCGATAAGTAGGTCTAGTTGGCAAGTAGGTACCCACCCTCTTGGCTAGACAATTATAAGCTCATGCAGCCTATTTGTCTTCAACTAATAAACATTTACACACCACTGAGCTAAAGGGATAAGAAAAGAATTTTATAATTTAATATTAGAGAGACTGCCTTCATGGAGTAATCATGGTAATGTTGATATGATCAGATAAACTATTTGGGAATTGCCTCTTTTGAAAGTGACATAGAAGTGTCTTTTCAGTGATAATGCCCTTCCGGTAATTGTTAATGCCATTGAAACATTCCTCCTTCACTATAAGACCTACGTAGAATGCTTTACAGAAGAACTCTGGGGACAAAGACTACGTGGCAGCATATGAAAGCAAATAATTGACAAAGCAATAGCAGAAAATATTCTGATAGCTGAGCATGGAGATATGCCTACCAGAGTCTCCTTGATAGCCTTGTGGACGAGCTCCTTCAATATAGCATGAACCTGGATACATGCGATAAATAAATTTACTTTCATTGCAGTGACAAATTTAAAATAATGATCGATTAACAAAGTCGAGAACATATCCACTCCAAAGATTAATATGAAGCGAGAACACTAAATACAGCTTCACATAACAAACATCTCAGGATAATTGAGTTTTCAACAAAAAAATAATAACAGACCACGTAGGATAATTAGAACATGAGACTGAATTGATTTTATCCATCAAAGAAATAATGATGGCTCCCACAGGACAATTAAAAATTTTGGTTGCCTACATGTATTTCATGAGTCTATCTGCTCTCATGTTCATTTTGGATTTTGCATTTTCAATATCTGTCCTGTATTGCTTTTCATTTACCATTTCCCAAGTTTGAAAATTTGGTTTTACTCTTGGTCATATATTGCTTTTGTTTTTCACTAAAGCGGCACTGGATTAGAGTTCCTCTTTTCACACGTGTTTTTTTTTTCCACTAGAAATTTTTTGCACTTGTTTGCCAAATTGACATTTCCTTGTCTCAACTTACCATTTTTCCATCAAAAAAGCTTCTACTTACCATTCAATAAACTTCCAAAGCGTTTAGATATGACAATAATTTCCCTTAGCATTTTTAACATTAAAAGCAACAGATGGAAGTGGAGTTTTAGGGTACTTTATTTGGGGGGATATAAGGGAATAGAAAAGCACAAGCGAGTAATCCATAAGAGACATCAGACCTTCATTAAGCCACATCTAATAATTACTAGCAGAAGTGTATTAAAAATATAAGCAATGAGTCACTGGTTTGAATGTCTAGGCCGTTCAAACAAATATCTAGGTCGACACAACTTGAAGATCTACACACCGCTGAAAGAGTATGACCAGAGGATGAACAGGAAAAAAAATCCCAAATACAAAGAAGCAAAGAGGGTTGGCACAAAGACATGAACCATTGAACTTCAACATTACAAAGGTGTTGAACAAAAATGTAAGATTAAGTTTTTACCGCATCCACAGATGCCTCAGCAGGACCTCTGATACAGACCAGGGAAGATTCAATAAGACGTCGGTATCCTTGCTCAGGAGCTATCAAGTGAGGTTGGTATCCATCAGCCTCAGTGATAAGTTTTCTTACATTCTCCATAGATAGTTGCTTGTCAAATTGTAACCTCTTCAGAGCTGCAGGGAGTTGATTGTCAAAAACATTGTAGATCTTTTCACCACCCGGGCGCCTGTGGAATTCGTTGATATATTCAACAAAAGTAAACTAATGAAAATTGACATGTTATGCTGATAAAATGAGAGAAAACAAACAGCAAACAGGCTGAACAATTGAAATGTGGATTCCATATTGATCTTTCAGTCTAGCAGATGGAAATTTATAAGGAAAATGCAAGTTCAACATCCAAAAGATCAATGAAACATAAACAGAAACGACACTAATTTTTGTATTTGAAAATGGACTTCAATGGCCAGGAATCGGAAACCTCTCAGACTAGTGAAGGATTATGAAATATCTGATGACACAAATTAATCAGAATCTAACCATTTCCAGAGTCCTGTAATTCAGGTTTTATATCTGAAATAGGCTTTGCAGTAGTCTGCTTGTATGCACAAGTGCAAACTTTAAATCAGCGCATCACACAGAACATAAAGGTGACTGACATAGGCACAGGACAGGCATGCAATCTGTATGTCCATGAGAAGAATTGAAGGACATGATAATTTCTTCAAGACTCTATATTAAGCTAAGGGTAGATTATCAGATTAGAAGCATCTATCATAGACTTATGTTATGCTAAACTTTACAAACACTCCAATTAATAATGATGATCAGCATGTAAATATATTTTCTTATGTAAATAGCCTGTGCTGCTCCTGTTCAAGTTCTAGCTTGTACTGTGCCTCCATATACTTCAAAGAAGACATTGTTACCATGATCTATGTAACAGATACTACTAGCTTGTCAGAGATTTAGCTTATCCTGAGGTGTACTTTTGTCACATATAAAGAGTGTATACATGTTGTGTTTGTATCCACATGCCCTGCAAAACGAAAGATGGAATACATGGTAACTGTACATTCTCCTGTAACCTTTTCAACCAAGGCCTGCAAAACTGGTACTGGGAACTATACTAGTATATTACCAGCTCAGTATGGTGTGGTATGATATGCACCCATACCAATACAAGCTTCCAACGCTTTATACCTCACTTAGCGATGGTCGACCAAAGCCACGCAGTATGGGGTGGTTCTGCTCGATACTATTTGGCTCATATACTGAACTAAACCTGGGAACCATCGTGGTTCCGCAGCAATATAGTATGGTATGCCTAATACGTGTTGTTCAGGCCAGTTCAGCAGACCACGTTTTCAACACTTGCCCCTCACATTGTAGAGTACTCTGGAGCAATTTATTAGCATCTGAAGCTTTGACTGCTAACCATGGCAACCTACCCATATGAGAACTATGCAAACAAACATCAATAAGTTTCTTCAACAATGTACTCTGCCATACTGTTGCTGAAATCCAGCAATCTGATTGCTTGCAGTAGCTAAAACATGTTTAGGATGATAAACTCTCTGGGTTTTGGATAGTCAAATATTGGGATAACAGATCTTTGATCCCCTTTGACTACTAGATCCAAAGTAGAATGGCTTCTCAACTTTTAATCTGCAAGAGCTAATGCTTAATGTCTCGCCATTGTATTTTAAAATCTCACTAACAAGACACTGTTGATCAACCAGGAATTTTGAAGCTTTAACCACCAGAAGTACGAGGCGAAATTACATAACACCAAGCTCTGAAAAAGGAATGCTACAGTAATAACTAATTCACTGAAAATAGACCTTATCCAACTTCAACCGCAAAAAAGGCATGCATACAACAAAACAATAAATCGAGAAATAGGTCAACGAAACAATAAATCAGGAAACAGGTCATAAAAATGAACATGAGAGAGAGAGAGAGAGATGATGTCTTAGAAGAAGAAAAAGAAATAGGCTTAAGATTCGTACACGCCATCAAGGTGCTCTTTGTATATTCCATCAAAAATACGACATATCTCCATAATTGAGTACAGTTTCCCCTACACATAAGTGCAAACAATCATAATCATATTTTGTAAAATACAAACATATGCTAAAAGAGATACGGTCATATAAGCAGCAGCCATAGAATATCCCAGATGCATCTTGAAACATATTTATAGCAGACCATCCACAGTTCTGTGGACATCAATAGAATTGGATTACGAGAAGAAAATGAAAGCAATATTGTTTACCTAGTTCCTGAAAATGACCATATGATTTAATTCAGAAAGTAAAACGAACTTCTTAAGAATACAGGTATGGGACAAGTAGCACGTATACATACTGATAATGAAGTTTCTGAGTTTTGGCCAATTCATAGCTAATTCAATACCAACTAACCAGATGATTTTGCCAAATTAACAGGATAGCTCAACAGTCAAAGACTATTTTTGGCAATACTAGTGGCATTGGATTGCATTACTTCAAAATATTCCAACAACAGTCAGTGCATCACCAATTTCAGATGGCACCTCGATCAAGCAAATGAAGTCTCAAGTTGCAGTCACAGACGAAATATGCAGTAACCGGAGAAGAAACTATGTTTGAAACGATGAGTGAGACATTTTTGTCCCAAAGAATCAGTCAATGTACCAAAAAAAATCACTTTCCACTATACATTGCAGTGCAGCAATAGAAACAAATACTGAACCCCATTAAAGTATAAGTACGGAGTCTTACCCCAGCATCAGTAGCAATGGGTTTCCCAAGACGCTTGAGTTCAGCTTCGAGTTCAGCAATAGTTTTACTTATAAGAGACTGGATGCCTGGGATTCGAGACTTGATCACTTGTTCCAAATGCTGCAAAAAGGCATAGCCATATGTAAATCTTTATTGCATGCTGCAACTATCATCTAAAGCCAAAATGCACCTGTACCATCCTTGTCTGTCTCAAAACAAACCAAACAAAAGAGTGGCAGAAAATATAAAAGCTGCCATGCCTTTGAAAGCATCTTCCCTAGATGCTCTGAACCCATTCTATGAGCAAGATGCTTGTACTCTGGAGTATTTGCAAAATACTCTCTTTCTCTACGCCTAGCAGCAATCATGTCCACACTCTTGTTAATGTCAGCCTGTGAGCGATTAACAACACCAACCCATGGGAACTGTAGCTTGTACGATTTTCCTTCCAATATCTATAACACCGAACACATGGTCCATAAGTTGTTTTAACAGTGATAAATGCACAGATATTCATAAGCTAAAATGAGCCTAGCTAGACTACAAGTTTGAAAACAAATACAAAGCAACATATGAAAAATATACAAGTATTCATTTGTAGCATGAATTTGTAATTAATTGAAGTGACAAATGAACTTAGATAACATGTAGCTCATAAGTGTTTTCACAAGATAGAAAAAGCTGAAGATGAGAACTGAACATGAATAAGCCGAATTTGATACTATGCATGTTTAAAAATTTCAAAAGAAAACACAAAGCAGTATAAAACAGGCACCTATATCACTTGTCTGAAGCATGAAGTTGTATCTAATTGAAATCACAGAGGAATTACATTGAAGGATCAACTTGTATGTAACAAATACGTACTAAGTATTTAATTGAATTTTGTAAGAAACAAATGTATTTGAAACTCAAATCAGCAAAGACATGCACACACGTGCGCGCGCGCATGCACACAGATAGAGAGAGAGAGAGAGAGAGTTAACTGCAATACCAAGGGTAAAAGACAGAAGAAAGATCACAGCAAGATACAATGGACACTAAATTAAAATAACTGACTTCCAAGAAGTAACTAAAAAAAGAATCTCAACAAACAGTTACAGGAAAGCACAACAGGACCTAATCCAAATAATCAGATTTAAGAAAGCCTGCAAAAATTGGTCAGTAAAACAGCAAAATACTAGGACCAGATTACCTGCATCTATCTAAAAAGCGTTACTAGCAGAAACCATAAAACTTGAGCAATCAAGATCCAATAAAAATACAACAGAAAAGCAAACTGGATATTATAAAAAAAACAATTAGGTAAAACGCTAAACATTGAAAAGAAAAAGATCTAAGCAAGCACACAAACAAAATACGTTGAAAAATTGAATATTAAATATTAAAGATAGAAAGATCAAGTAGAACATTCCAATGTTCAATAACTGAATAATAAAAGGCAAATGCCATTATAATTATTTAATTAAGGGGAAAAGTCCAGAACATTTCTAACTCAAAATTTGATAACCTCAAAGAAGGCCAGCTACACCAAAATATTTGATGCCATGCTGCCACAAAATTTCCAGGAAAAGGGATAACAAATAATCACATTTACAAAAAAAAAATGAGTGTTGCAAAAAATAGATGCATTCTAAGAATCAAAAGCCTTTTAATATAATTGATGGTAATATGCTCTAAGAAAAAGGGAATCAACTCACATCAACAGCATCGGTGCCCTTGTCCATTAGATCAATCTTAGTCAGGACACCAAATGTCCTCTCTCCTGAAATGAAAAATATTTGAAGAATTGAACATCATTTGGATGACCACTAGTTCTTTAAGATGAGCTTCATATAGAATGAGCATCACTGATTTACAATAACATGTGTCATTCATATTACTTGTTTGACATTGACCTCCATGGTCTCAGTAGTAAAGCCAGTGACATTTTGAACTTATATTATTACATTAGAAAAGTTTTAGTTGCAGAAAAGCATGTCCATCTTCTTAAAATGTAGGAAGACTGGCAAATGAGAGAATCAGGGGTGAGCAACCTGTATATCATCTTGACAAAGCTTCACTTGATTAGTAAATGAGCCAAGCTTGAGCTTCAATCCTAAACTCAACATACAAATGAGCAAGCTTGAGATTTACCCATCTTGCTCATCTTTTCCTCATTTATCTTTGCTAACTTCACTTAATTTTTTCGAAATAAAAAATGCCCCCCCCCCCCCTTCCAGGGCCCCTGTTTCGAGCAAAACAGGGGAACCCAAGGTGGAGCCTCTCCTCCGCCCCTCCGCGCAGCTCCCCGGCCCTCTGCCAGCCTGCTTCTCCCTCCCTTCCTCTCTCTCTCTCTCTCCCTCTCCCTCCCTTCCCCTCTCTGTCTCTCTTCCTCTCTCCATTCTCTCTCCCCTGTCCTCTCTGATGTATGCATCACTACGAGCCCGGCACGGAACTGCACAAGGGCATGCCAAGTCGTGGCACCAGGCAACTGATCCAAGCCCCAGTACCGGCACAGCAATTATTGGATTCAAGTCTTGTTTTGTCACAATGTTTCTAGGCAGCATGCATCAGCACAAAAGAACCATGCTAGTTCTATATATGATTAAAAGTGAGCGTCATGACCGGCTTGTCAATGGCAATTAGCATATAATATTTTTAACACCTCTGCTATTAGAGCAAGAGACCGCCCAATGAGCTTTCGCTAGAAAGAAACATACTTTCATCAAACATCCTACTCCTGATTTCTAAATCCCTTAACACAATGCCAACAAACTACCCTTGATACATAGATATTGACTTAAAGTTGACATATGACTATGCAGTACTGCACAGTTTTAGTGTACACCAGTACGCTATGTCCTTATTAGTCTTACTTAAAAAATAAGGGAACGAAAAGGCTTCAGTTAGTTTCCTATATTCGAGAAATTTCTAACAACAGTGTGTGGAAGGGGCCAAGTATATTTCCTCCTGTTATGAAGATAATTTATCATATATAATGTAGGAACATGGACAATTCAGATGGAGTCTTTCTTTTCAAACCATCAGTCTCTATAAATATACTCTTTCTTTTCAGATAATACTTTTGAAAGCGACACCAGAACTAAAATTGCATTTATCCACTCATGACAGAAAATTTACAGCAAAATACGTAATTCCAACATTTCATTGGTCAATGAAATCACAACCATCTATCACGTATTCATTTCTCCTTAATCAGTCCACAGTGTGTACCAAGCCAATGGCATAATCCTAATCATTTTTTTGGTTGATACTTTCATAGCCATCTGTGAAATGCCCTTGACCTATCACTTGACCTACACACATGTATGACATATGACATGATCCTAACCATCATCTTGATTAAATCAAATATATCATGCATCATGCATCTATAGTACACACCAAAAATATGATGGAAAAAACACCGATCCCAAACAATTCACTGTTAGATGGGATCACAGGGAACAATCAGCCGAGGGCTAGTCTAGGTTAATCTTCCCTTACAAAGTCAGAGATAGAAGCTATCTTTTGGTTAATAAACATCTGATCTACCAATACAGCAGATAACTAAGTCTCATTACCCCAACTATTAGTCCTTATCTAACTCATAAGAGTTGGTTCAAAAGTTCCCTCTTTGCCTTTTAACACCACACCATCCCATTCTTTATGGGAAGCAGTTTGCCTTATCACTGGTGGCAAATGCAACTGCACATGGACAGTCATGCGGGGCCGTGCATGATGCAGCACACCTCATTTTTCTCGCTCATCTGCAAGCTATAAGGGGTGCACATCGTGTGCACAGGGCCAGGCATCACCATCCACATGGGGTTTGCGCTCCGCACTGGTGGTGAGGTAAACACTGGATCCATTCTTTCTTTATGACTAAAAATAAAAAAATAAAAATCTATGAAATTTTATTATATTTAAATCATTAAATGACTGTTTTTTAATATTACACCCTGATTGCAAAAGGACATCTTGACAACTAAAAATTAATGCCAAAAAACTAAGTTGAAATACATGAATCTATCATGTGAGCATCCTTTCATGCATTCAGCACAATTACGAAAACATACCTTTAGGATCTACCTCACGGGAGATTTTAATTGCATCAGAAGTAGCAAGATCCTGATTGGCTGGGGAAATTGCCAGAATTATAGAATTAGGCTGCAAGTCAAATTTACAATGTCAGATTCACTTTGGATCCTCATTCATTAATTCATGTAAAGTTCATATGCACAGCGCCACCAACAACAAGAGATCCACCATAGTGCATAAAAGCTAAAACAATATACAGAGTAAACTAAAATAGAATGCCTATAGACCAAAGACACACCAAAATGAATATTTAATGCACCGAGTAAAATGATCATACCAGAAATGAAAGAGGATTTATAAATGTTGCAAGCACAAGGTGAGATATCACATACATGCTAATGAATTGCATGCATTAAATTCATGTTTTGACAAATAGCCATATGAGAAGGACAAGACATATACAGGTGTTCAACATGTGTATCTGATGATTATACAATAAAATCTAAATTTGAGTGATGCCATGCAAGTTGATCAACATCACATATGTGGAAAGCATATTCTTGATGAAAATTACCTTTTCAATATATGAGCGAACCATGTTCTCAATATCAGCCACAACGCTGTCAGGCTGACCCTCTAAAAAGTAATGATAAATTTATTAGCATTCCGGAAAATACAATCTGAGACAAAAGGAAATGTTAGAAATAGGAATGGCAGGTGACTTACCAACAGCTACCTTTGTAAGTCCAGGAAGATCAATAAGCGTCAAGTTTACAACTGTCAGAGTTGAAATTTTTAGTGTTAGAGAAGCCAAAAATTGAATTCTAAATTCAGAGATGAAAGGTATTATTTAGTTATTGCCGACAAAAAGATACATATAAAAAGTGTGAGAACCTACAGGATAGCCATACTATTATATCACACATAAACTACAAGTTTGGCACAACTTATATTATGTCCCCAGTTCATTTCATCTCCTTGAATAAGCATGCAAGAAATGGCATAAAAATGGACAAAGTCTACAAGAACTTCAACCTGATAAGTAGATTACATAAATATAACTGTCTACTAGTTGCAAGACTACCAAAGGCGAAAAAAAATCATGAGTAATAAAATTGTTAGATAGAATAATGATCTTTATTTCCAAGACAAATAACAAGACTTTACCCCAACAACTTGGTTTCAGATTAGTAATCCTCCAACCTAGATTCATATTAAGGGATACCTCTTTTGCCATTAAAAACACTTCCAAATCTTCATTTTAATTATCTGATACAATAATGGACTCTTCCATGCTCATATGACTGAACATGCCAAACAGCACATTATAGGATTCTTCTGTCTTCACTGCCACATCAAAAATCCTGGCTGAAGCCCAGCCCTAGTGTATATAGCCTGTCACCAGATTGTCAAACTGATGCCCGCAAAAGCAAAACTAGCATAAAAGAGCAATAATACAAATTCGACAAGTACTCCCATTCCAAGATTGTGGTTTAGACAATGGAATGCATCTATGAACCTCTTCTGCTCCTCATCTAACAATTTCCGAGTTGAGCTGACAAAGATGCCACTTTCATCTTCTACAATCAAATTTACCGCTTCTTGGGACAAATGTAACTTTGCACAGTTGATTTACGTCTTGACATGTCTTTGCAGCCCTCACCCGCTTAACTAAGAAACAGCTACGTTTCACATCACTAGTGTCAAAACTATATAATTTTGGAAGGATAGATGGTTAGGACAGTATATCATGCATGTTGCCAAAAGTTGCCTTAGACCTATTTGGAACCAATTCACAGAAAGATGGATGGTCGAAGCAATAAGACATCCCAAGTGTTCATGGTTTATAATATTGATCCACTCTGCAAACTCCATATAAACAAAATAAAGCTTAAATCAAGGTTTGGGTTCCAAAGTTCGGTATAGGTGGTGCCATAGAACAGCTCAATGTTCTATAACATCTAAGATCTCCATAGAGATAACAAAATTTCAAAGCAACAATCACAAAAAAGAGGTAACTCAATTCATTTTATATACAACCACGTATATGCATGTATATGTCCTATATATGAAACAGCAGTTCTACTTCTTTGCATGATCTTTCAACATTTCAAAGTACTAATTTGAAAAAAAAATGGAAAAGTATCTAAGCGAACAGCCTCAATGTCTCTCACCACTAGGAGAGTATATACTCAAATGAATTGGAACAGGAGAAATTTGCTTGGTGCGACCAGTCTCTCTGTCAGTTTCATCTTGGATCTCCTTCCTCACAGCACCTGCAAGAACATGACCAGGATTTGCAGGTATCACAATATCAGAATTCTGTTAACCAAGTAATAGAAAAGAAAACGAAATACACTCAAAAAAATTCTTTGAAAGACATTGAACATGAAAAATAATCCACTGGAATAGCATACAAAAAAAATGATGAAAGGAAATAGTCTCATCTAGATGGTTTTCCACCTATCTCTATTAATGCAAGAACCCTTCAAGGCCAATAATGTTTGCCAGTAAAGATTAACAAACTCTAGATATACTGAAGATATTAAATCTATGAGCACCAAAAAGCGGAGAATTTGGCATTACTTCAACAAAAAAACTCTTCATTTCTTAGTTGAACATAGTGATATCCTTTCTTAGATGTTCTTGTATGCTTCTATTAAGAAGAAGATTCACACACTTAAGTCCATGTGCTTTCTGCTAATGTAGAACTTAAAAGAGAGAAACAATATTCTTCTATCAGCCAGATAAAATTACCAAAATCTGTGAATCTCCTTCTCGGAAGGTGCATAAACTCTGCATACTCTCTCCCTTCATCGATCCTATGAAGCTGCAACACAAGTGGACGTCGTGTAACAATACCTGTGAAATTTCATCGATACAGCTTTGTCAATACTTGAACAATAGCTAAACACAAATGCATTAAACATACAGTTCATGAAATAAAATGAGGGGGCCCATAAATTACCTGAACCTCGTGGCAGGAAGTCCTTTCCAACTATGCTTTCCAACACTGAGGATTTACCTGAGCTCTACAGAACATTTCAGAGCAACATTCATGAAACCAGATATACTATAATAGCATATTTTACAAGGTTCAGAAATAATTATTTTTTGTTTACTTCTAAAGTACCAATGAAGCACTATAATAAACGATGAGGGGGTAATATTATGAATTTAAAATATTGTTAACTCTGAATCTTAGAATATTACAATTAAGGGGAGGGGGAAGGGCAAGAGTTGGGTTTCATGGTTTTGTTGAAGTATATAACAAACATTGGAAGAAAAGATCGATTGAGTCAAATAATTATCTTCGGGGATTTCTGAAGCAACTATTGCCATGAGTATCTGATGCAGAAGTATCAAAATACAATGTCAATGTAGATGGATATACTACCACTCTGATATTACAAATCACTTGAAAAACTGCTTTTGTTGTCCGTAAGAAATAAAGTGAATTTGCATATTTAAGTGAACTTGTGGAAAGAGGGAAATTGTACAGATGGTTGTGCACGCCTAAGTCAAAAGTTTTGATGTTCATGTGTTAGATCCGCTTTTCCTTATGTTAGTTTTTTATTTGCACAGGGCAGATATAAACGTCACTGAAGGGAATCAAGAATGACAATCAAGGGAGTCATTCAAAGCTAAAGAAACAAGTGGATTATGGGAATCTTGAAGAAAATTAGAAGAATAAATTGTAACAAACTCCTCCATGCTAAGGAGACAATTCTAGCATCATCAAATGAAATAAGAAAGTATGGCTAACAGTGGAAAGATTCGAAATAGCTGTGGCCTGAGTATGACCTGAACACAGAGGGCACTATAGCTCCCAAAGAAGTACAACATAACTTAAATCAGAATAACTGTCATATAAGTTCAGAATATTTCAAATATTACCATGTAAGGGGGAAGAAACGAAAATCGCATCATATAAGAAAAGCAAAGAAAAGTAACACAAGAAGAAACCAATAAAATGTTTCAGATCAAAAAGCAAGAAGTAACAATAAATCAGTTATGGCCCAAAACCCCACATGGAAATTAGATGAGAACAGCAATAGCGGGAGAAATAAGGAAGCTCTTCAGCATATTGACAATGATTTAAATAGATCCAATTAGAACGATAAAGGTGACATCTTTACGCTTCAAGTTGAAGAAATATAAGCGAAACAAGAAAGACCTCTCATCTACAGCCCAAAAACCAAAGATCAAACCAAGAAACCCCCAAGATCCGCAGTGATTCCGCAAGAAATCACCAAGATCTCACCAAACCAAGCAAATACACATCACCTATGCATCAAGATCTAGAAACCCACACCTGTCCTCCGACGACGGCGATAGCCGGCAGCGAATCCCAGAGCGTCGGCAGAGCGCTTTCCTCCCCGTGGTCTCCAAGGGCAGTGCATGCCCTCTGTAGCTTATTTACCAAAGAAATCAAATTCTCCATCTCCCCTCTCGCCCTCTCTCCACGTAACCGCTAGAAAAGCAAATCAAAGCCACACCAATAAGATAAAGATCCCTCAGATCCCGATCGGATTCGAGCGAATGGATCGAAATCGCAGCGGAGAGATCGAAGGAAGAAGAAGAAAAAGAAGAAGAAGGGGAGATCGAAGCTGCCGGCCTTCTCAGGGGGGAGAGAGAAAGGGGGGGTTAGTGCGTGTGGAACGATAGTAGTAGAAAGAAGCGAAGGCGATTGGCGAGAGAACCGCGTCCCGTGGGGGATGGTTTTCAAGTTTCTTTGACATGCTTGGGGGTCGGGGGTAGTACGTGCCGCGGTAGATCGCATTGGCGGTGGGGATGGGACGATCGGGGCCGTCCGATAAAGCGGTCTCTTGGTTTCTTTCCCCATTTGGGGACGGTGGGCCGTCAAATTTATTTTTGTCTCGTTTCGCTATCGCGCGCCAGCTTTAATCATGCGGTCGGTCTGGCCTGACACGTTGAGAAATTAGCGTCGCAATTCCGCACCTGGATACTTGCCGAGCTACATGTAAACTTTTATCAGCCGTTTGATTGGCATCGATCCCTGGGGTTTCACTTGGCGTCTCTCGGAGATCTCACGCTAGCTTTGATTTTTCTTTTCCTTTTTTCAAAAGCCTTTCGCGGTTGAGTTGATTGGTGGAAGCTGTGTGTAGCCTACTTGTCTATTTGTAGATCTCACGCTAATTTGTAGTTATTTCTGTAATTTTGTAAGCAAGGTGAAGTTTAAGGGTTGGCAACTCCCTTATCCTGTTCACCAATTGAAAGTAATCAAAAGGTTAAAATACTGTAAATTCGAAAAAGCGAGATGTAGATTGTCTTGTTAGCAACTTTCTTTTTTAAGATCCCGTTCTTAAATTCATAGGATCTTTGCAGTCAAAGTTTTTGTAGTTCTTGTAATTCTTTAATTTATCTGGATGAGCATCTCTTCAAGTGGAATGATCTGAGTTTGATCGTCACAGCGAAAGTCAAAGAACATATATTGTAGATGAGGAATTATAATAGTTACTTTTCAGAATAAAAAATAAAAATAAGGAAATCGAACCTTTTTTCTTGAATCGGACTTCATATTTTTTTTTATTTTTAAGAATAAAAATAGAAAAAAGGAAACCGGTACCAAATAAGGCCTTAGTTTTTATAATTCTTATGTTAATCATGGATGAGGATCCTACACTCCCCAAGAAGCGTTGCAAGAAAAAATAAACCTCGCGTTTTGCACATCACATCATGAATGCCTCCCAAAGATGGCCCACCTGGATTAGCTTCGAAATCCCAAAAATATTGACATGATTTGAACCGATATTGAATTCAAGTACAAGCATACAAGCCTTGACGAGAATATTCTGCATCACTTCTTTGAGCGCAGGTGCTCCTGGAACATCAGCGGATGAATTGGAACCCTCCTGAATGATCTCAAGTTGGGGATGAGGGGCGGTCATTTCTTTTCTCTAAGATGCGCGCTTTCAGAACGGAAGAGATGTTATTTGATCACGCCAAGGAGCTTTATTAGCTGGGACGGCAGGAAATGCTTGGAATTTTTTCAGGTGACGCGGCTGTGGGTGTCGATGTCGCTATTCATGTGAGCTGGGATTCGCTGTAGGTGCAAAAGGTATCGCCGTGCATGCTACTTCCCCTTCATGGTTGGAGCTTGGGTGCTCTGAGATGCGCCAGATTGTGCCTGGTTGAGTCAGGCCCGAGCCTCCCTTGGAAAGTAATTAGAGATGGGCATCGGGCCGGGTCGGACCGGGCCGAGCCAGAAGTAACTAGAGATGGGCATCGGGCCGGGCCGGGGACATCGGACCATGGCGGGCTCAGCCCGGCCCAAGCCCCCCGGGCCACAGACCAAACGGATCGTGCCTGGCCCGGCCTGTTACTAAACGGGCCGTGCCTGGCACGGCCCGCTTAATCTAAAGGCTAAGCTCGGCACGGCCCTAGGCTCATGGGGTGGCGGGCCATGCCGGACCCAGAACGGGCCGTGCCAGGCACGGCCCGTCTATCCAAAAAAAAAATAGCCGTTATGGGTGGCCCATAACGGCTATTTTTTTGGCCCATAACGACTATTTGTGGCTTTTTACCTATTTTGCCCCTCCCAATAGCCATAAAACGGCTAATTTGAGGGGTATTTTGGGAAAAAAATTGGAGTCCTATAAATACCCCTTTCCTCCCTCATTCTCACCACACCAAACCAACTCTTCTCTCCTTCTCTACTACTACTATTTCTCTCTTCTAGCAATATTTTGCAAGTGCTCTAGGCTTCTAGCAATTTAATTTTTAGTTTGCATTTAGCAAGTGTTCAAGTGTTATACAAGAAGAGGTTCTTGTTGAGAAGTTAGAAGTACAAAAGAAAGAGAAGGTCGCTCCTTGTTGAGAGCATAAGAGGAGGTTCTTCATCTTTAAGTAGTGAACTGGAATTTTATTTACGAAATGATCTTCAGTCTGCATATGATGAAAATCAAATAGAGAGTCTAGATGTATTATCTTGGTGGAAGAGTGTTAAAAATCAATATCCTGTTATGTCTGCAATTGCACGCAATATTTTAGCTGCGCCGATGTCCACAGTAGCATCGGAATCCGCTTTTAGTGCAGGTCGGCGTGTTCTTGAAATAAAAAGAAGTAGGATGACTGGCGAAACGGTTGAGATGCTTCTCTGCTTCAAAGATTGGTTGGATGCTGAGGCAAAACTTCAAAATAAAGGTGGACATGATATAACATCCTCTGATGATGATGATACAAACACTACTGAATAGTAGATACTGATGATTAGTAAGATTTTGATCATTTATTTTTATTTCTTAATTTTTTATAATTGTACATTTTTATTTTTTTAATTGTTAAAGTGAGTCATCTATATTTTTTCTCCTTTCTTATTGTATTCTGGAGACTGGAGGTCAGACCAAACCTCCCTTCATGTACCATTTTGATTAAAATTAATAAACTGGTAGGGGTCTATACCAAACCCCCCACCATTAAGATGGCTTTATATTAATAAATTCTTAGTTCCCAATATTTATTAATTTATTAAAAAAAATTTATAAATAAAAAATTTTATTCCCATTTATTTTAAGGGGGATGAGCCGTGCCTGGCCTGGCCCAAGCCCTTGTGGGCTGTGCCGGGCCCGGTTCAGGCCCTTATGGGCCGTTCCGGGCTGGCCCGCGGGCCATGCCATGCTTGGCCCACGAATCATGCCAACCCAGGCCCTTATGAGCCGTGCCAGGCTCGGTCCGCGGGCCAGAAATTCTTAACCCAACCTGGCCCCCTTTTATGAGCCGTGCCTGGCAGCGGCCCGTTACTGTAGCAAACGGGTCGTACCTGGCACAGCCCGCTTCGTGCCGGGCTATGGGCGGCCCGACCCAATGCCCACCTCTAGAAGTAACCCAGGCCCAACCCAAGCCCAGAGGTCTAAGTGTCTAACCACAAGTTGACCCAAAGTCAAAACGAATTGACCAATAAGGGCGGTGAAAGAGAGGTCAAGCTTTGACCAAGCCCAAGCTTAGCATGGTGGAGCTCAAGTCCAATGGAGGGCAAGATCAAAGAAGGGCGGCGAAAGAGAGGTCATCATAAAGAGGACAAGGATGGGTGGGAGGAGAGAGAAGAGATGTAGGGCATAGATGGGGTGTGGGGCGTGGTGCGTGGGGCGTGGGTAGAGAGAGAGGCGGAATGGCAAGTAGGGGTGGTAAAATTAACCCAACCTAAAAAAGATAACTTAACACAATTATGTTCAAGCTGACTCAAGTTGGGTTTAGGTCAAAGATTTGACCCAACTCAGATTGTCGTTTTTTTTTCGTACAATGGTATGGTGTACATAGGGATACAATTTTATTTATATTGAAATAGTTTAAGTTTAGTTGGTTCATAATTTTGGATAAAAAATTTTGAATAATTAATTTATTTTATATTAGTTGTTTAGATTATTTTAAAAATAAACAAATAATAATTGTAAATATTGGATTTTATATGTCATCATAGGTTTATTAGGGAACGAGTCTTACAAAATAGAATAGTTTAGGGTTAAATGAATGATCTAAAATATCCTATGAGTGGCTCTAGTTTTGCATATTGCCGTTTTTACTTGACCTTATCCAAACCAAACTTGACCCCTTATCACCTCCAAGGTATGGGGGTGGAGAGAGAGTGAGAGAGACAGAAGGGGGCAATCAAGAGATGCGAGTGGATACGAGGGTGGGGGAGGGTGGGGCAACGGTGAGAGCATGCAAGGTAGGGGAATGTTTGGTATTGGATCAGATGGCGGGTTGGGTTGGTTTGGACTTCGAGTCGAGCTTTAGGCCAAGCTCATTTGAGCTCAATTTTTGTTTGTGCTTTCCAACTTAAGATTGAATCTTCTTAGGCTCAACCCCAAATCTGATCCATCTAGCCCACAAGCCTCACATCGGCTCGATTGCCATTCCAACCCTAGCTTTAGCTATGATCGAGCAGCATTGATTCTACAAACTTATTGTTGAAAAGTGACGAAAATTATCTATCTCTAGTTGCTCCCAATCCTTAAACCAAGCGAGCCAATCCATTCTAATTTACATATCTTAATTAGCAATTGCATCAATGTGATGGGCACTTTGAAAGAATCAAGATTTGCATATCTACGTAGAAACTAAGAAGGCAACAAATTGGGTCGCCGGCCATGCATCTCATCAAATTTCTTGAATTTTCAGTTTCGAGTTTAAAATATCATTCTTATCTCTCAATGTATTCAGATCATGTAATAACTTTTTCGGTGGAAGAATAAGGACATAACTGTGGCTGTCCTTTTGGCCGGTCCATTCATCCCCCTGAAATAATGAAAGCTGAGAAAAAATAATTAATAAAGGTTAATATGATAACTTAAATATCAAAAGTTATCTCCATTTTCAAAATTAAGAAAATTGAATTAATACATTCATAAACAAAATTCTCAATTCTATGGCATAAAGGCTTAGACCTAGAATGATTTCACAAAATTTACGTACCAAAATTTGGATGTAAATTGGTTTCCCTCTTAGCTCCCAAGCATATTTGTAGTCTTGGCCGTTTGTTTCCTTTCTATGTCTCTATTTCACTTTTTAACAAATAATAAAAGACAAAAAGAATAATTTTTTCTACGAACATAATTAAGGTTACAAAAGGCTACTTCAAAAGTAATTCTAAACTAAAAAGAATATTTCTCAAAGAAAAATAGTTTTATCTTTTCTTCTTGCTCATTTACCTGCCACGAAAGCTTTTGTTTAAGACATTTTTTGATATTTTAAATGATTTTAAATGTTTTACATGCAAATGCTCATGTGAAAGAAAAAAATAAACATAAATCATAAGAATTTAATTATAAAAAATCAGCAAAATTAAATTAATACATTACTGGGGATTACATGATAAAACTATTGTCTCGAAGATAAAAATTTCATATAACCACTATAATGCACAAGGAAGCCACGCAAGACCTTTTCTTAACATATTAGCTTGTCAGACCCTCTTTGGCCTCATAAATTCTGCACATCTAGTGGCATTGGATGGATTTAAACTTCTGCTAGATCAAAGAGTTAAAATCTCTCACAATCTTCTTAAACCAACAATCTCTGAAACAGTATATTTTTCCAAAAGGTATCAAAATTTAACAATCTGAAACTCATTAAAGATACTTCTAAAGATTTATAACTAATTATAATAATTTTCTTATAATTTTCAGAAATTTCATCATATTAAGAATCCTCTACAAAGTAGTTCAGATGGCAAGGATTTCTTCAACAGGTTCAAAAGCTACACTTCTGAATAGAAATTCTCTCTCTTTGCTTTCACATCTAGTGTAGATTATCATTGCAGGAGTCATTCTCCCCCCAACATAAATTGAACCTCTCAAACCTGTCAATCATATGCATACGCATATATTTCATCCGCTGGGTCAGTCCAAACAAGGTTTGGCAAAACTCTGTTATAGTTCAGTACTGTCTCATTACTTTATCTTATTTCACAACTTAACTATAAAAGAAATATAATAACATATCAACCAGAAAACCTGATATTGTAAGAGAACAAGACAGATAAATGTACACCCTCAAAGACATTCAATTTCACCAGAAACGCCTCCTTGGAAAATTATATACATAACATTTCCTAATTACCACATTAGTGAAATTACTACTATCACTGTAACACATTCGAACCATCGACATTTCCCTCCTCCAGGTACAGCACCAAGTGCCCACCGGGGGCCGATAAAATTACAAGAAAAAGGTCATATGGCCATCCAGCATCTGCATTTCTGATTCAGCAGCAATCATATAGAGCCTTTTAGAAAGAAACAGCAAGATACCTCTACAGTTATGCCTCTTTCATGACATAAGCATGTATTTATTTGACCAGTAGATCGTTAATAGGAATCGAAATTAGGTGAACCTAAACCCCATCCTACACGACGCCCACAAATTAGCAATTCTTCTTTATGGATTGAAAAACTGATGTTGTTGGAAAGAAGGGTTCCTTCAGTTAGCCGAGTCAGGTGATCCATATCCCCAGGGGTTCTTGCTAGCCCAGTTCCACTGATCCCGGCACATCTCATCAATGCCATACTTTGCCCTATAACAAAGACAATTTCCATGTTCGGTCAAAGAACTCTTAGCATTATGCAATGAATTAAATGACTACCCAAATGGAAGAAGCTAGGAACAAAAAAAATGAACAAATATATTTTCTATAAATTCATGTACGCATATGATAGTAATGGTACAATCGTGTACATACTTCCAGTTCAGCTCCTTCTCTGCTTTAGCAGTTGATGCGTAAACAATTTCAGCATCACCAGGTCGCCTTCCAGCCATGACCAGAGGGATTTTCTGAAGGAATTTCCAGGATTAGTAAACTACAAATATATATGTTTACTTAAAAGTTTGTCTTTTAAAAAAAATACCAAGATTTGTATAACAAACAGCACAAGTTTTACTGCAACAATTTACTTTATTCGTTGATTGGAAAGAAAAGAGACAGTGCCTCCATTTTGAAGTATTACACCAATATCTATGAATATATGCATTAAGCATCACAGGAGAGAAAAAAAATCCTATAACCACAAACAGGAATTTGACTGGCCCATGAAAATTTTACCCAATGAAATCATCACAAACAGAAGCACTGGTACCTTTCCAGAGGCCTGCTCAAATGCTGCCACTATTTCCAGCACAGATGTTCCTTTCCCAGTCCCTAGATTATACACTTCACAGCCTATCATTCACAAGCAACTTAGTTAGAGAAAGACAGCAAGGCATCAACTAGTTATATTAAGATTTTTGAAAACTTTAAAATAACTATGCACCCCCCCCCCCCCCCCCCCCCAACCCACAAATAAAAAAAAACCCCGCAACCCACCTCATGCACATGCATTACACAAAACTCACAAAAAAGGGAAAATCCTAATTATATCCTGTCAAATTCATTGTTTGAAGAGTAAAAATTATCTTAAATTGAAAAGACTATGTATGATGTTAAATCCTCTGTGGAAGCAAGCTGTTTCACATGCTCATCATGGCATCCAGATTTTCTTATTTTTCTCCCCTTTCCTGACCCTTCGGAGACAAACTCAAGCACCTTTAGATTTTTACCCTTTTTTTTTCTGGGCAGGTAATCATACAATCTCAATACATCTTCCATCATCCAGCATAAGATTAACTCTTTAAGTTTCCTCTACATGTTCAACTGCCAGTTTGCACCTCAAGTATCCCTAGATTTTTCACATCCAGCTTGACAATCTTATCCTCAATATGCTCGTCTGAATTATGTAAATAAACACTAATACAACTTAAACCAAAATTTGGGAACAAAATGGATGCTACTGAACTATTCATGCAATCCATTATTGTACTTTCGTTGTTAAATTGCATGAGACATTTGCAAACATTACAAAAGCATATTTAGCAGCTTAAAACTTCCTATGTTTAGCACAATATTCAGAACATTATGAACTCATTATGGTATTCCTTTAGGTACTCCCTGTGCCCCTACCCTTCATCAAGATGTACTCCGGAAACTTATAATTGCCTTCTTGGCTTTTGTATCCTCTCTTTTTCTTTTTTAACACAGTTATATAGAAACTTCAGGATCAACATTCAGTCTTGACCTTTGCATGAAAGTATTGAGCCAATTTTAAGAGAAACTGGCCAGTCCACTTGTGAATGTTCAAACAATGATAGTTCACATTAGGAGATTAGATATGACAAAAACCTGGTAGAGTGTACCAGCTTTTAATCAATGAGCAAGGAAATGTACAAGAGCTTATTGATGAACTCAGGTCTCACTTTGCAAGCAATGACCGACATTACAGTGTGAACATGAATGCAATGAAACAAATATCTGATTAAGTAATAGACTAATGAAACAAATATCTGATTAAGTAATAGACTATCTTATTGAAGTAGTCATCATGAGTGAAGTTTTTATCTTAGAGAACTTGTACGAAAAACAAAGTGAAAAGGAGCCATTTTGTGACACACCAATCAAAAAGGGTAAGATTTTCTTGGTTTAACTTTAAACAAGAGAACAAACACTGAACTCGTTTTTCTGTTCCTAGTTATGTTGCTTCCATCATAGTTCCCTTGCTTATGCAAGTTCATGCATTGCATGTGGCAGGCAGATAGATTTAGGAACTGTTGTCTAGAAGCATACATCAACAACCCTTATGCCAAGCAAACTTCTCCAGCCAAGATAAATGTCAAATACAACTATAGTTACAGCTAGATAAATTTTGGAAAGCATACAGTCAACAAACTTTATGCCAAACAGACGTACCCGGCAAAGATAAATGTATATGCATGCACGTGTGCGTGCATGTGTGTGAAGAAAGAGAGAGAGTACAAAGTATGTTGCGCACCTAGTTTAGAGCCATCAAAAAGCTTCTGAAGGGCTGCAATATGCCCATCAGCCAGATCAACCACATGAATGTAATCCCGTACCTGCCATCATGGTATAGTGTCTATAAAGAACAGATTTGTGAAGGCAAAACATTTTAACAGCAAATGGTTCGAACAACCAAGGGTCATTGCTTCGTGCAATGTTAAAAGGCTTGGTTTAACAAGTGCAATGGTGCGGGTTCAAATCCCAGGGCAGCCACTTTGCATACAAAAAAGAAAAAGGACCAAAGGTTAGGTCTGTCCCCAGTCTAATCCTCCCAGGACCCTATCAGTTCCATAACTGGGCAATGGCCTTAATGGTTCCAACCACCAATAAATTATAGCAACCTTCAAGGTCAAGGTAAAAGAGAAAATATTACATAGTCATAATCAAAGTTTCTTGGCAATACATAAACAACGTCTTTCAAGTGTAAATTAATAAATAAATATAATATCAACATTAATCTTCTGGTCAATTCTAAGACATGAACTGCACTCAGGCTAGTTTAACTAGTATAGCCACCAGATAGATGTGCATGACGTAACTCGAATAATTTGATAACATGCTAGAGTTGGCTCCTATTGAAACATAACTATACAGATAATATATAAGTGAGATACATAAATCAAGAATTCATCATCCATAGAGGTAGGTGATTAAGCTTTGAAGCATAACAAATTGATGGCATAGAACTTCTACAAGAAGGGGCTGACCAATGCATGAGACTTCTGCCACTGCAAGGTCTGGAAAGGGTCAAATGTATGCAGCCTTACCCTTATGTATGGAGAGATTGTTTCCATATTTCGAACCCATGACACCCAGGTCATAATGGAGCAACCTTACAGTTGCGTCGAAACCTGCCCTTAACAAAAAACTTCTAGAAGATGGGAAGATCACAAGTTAGAGGAACTTAATATTTCACTCAGCCTACCACCTTCCATTTTATTCAACTTCACCACATACAGAACCCAAATTATCTCTCTATATTAGGAATGTGGAATGGCCGCTACCAAGTTGTAGCAAGTTCAACCACATCTAGCACATGTCATAGAATGATAGACTTCAAGTTCTAGATTATCGAAATCCTTTAGATGATATATAACATAAATAACACACAACAAACTAAGGCCAAAAATATAGCTTATGTTACCTATAGTTTTCCAACTGTTACATCTGATGGTTGTAAAGGTATATCTAACATGATATAAATAAAAGGAGTATGTAAGAAGGAGGTCTACTCTATAAACAATGAATTTCTAGTTCTGAACTTAATCTATGCTGATCCAATTCACTGATGCTTAAAGAATATACTGCATATCTGGTAAAATCATTTCCCAACACTTGAATCAAAGGTATCACAATGTAAGCTAAATAAATACATAGATTAAATGACAATACCCCAGTGCCATCCTTGGTTGAATAATCATTTCCAAAAACTGTAAGTGCAGGCCTCCTCCCAACAGCAACTTGTTGTACAAAGGGCATGAGGTTGTTTGGAATGCCCCGAGGATCTTCACCAATATATCCACTAGGATGAGCACCCACAGGATTAAAATATCTAAGCAATATTATCTGCCAATCAGAGTCTCCACGGTATGTATCACGACAAATCTCTTCAATAATAAGCTGCAAGCATCCATATAAATATTAGTTCAAAGCAGAAGGTGTGATGGAAGGACATTAGAAAAGAGAAAAGAGCAAACCTTAGTTCGTCCATATGGGTTCATTGCACACAGAGGGAATTCTTCTGTACAGGGGACTTCCTTGGGCCATCCATAAACGGTAGCTGATGACGAGAATACTAGCTGGGAAATACTAACTCAGGTGAGACCATGGTCTGCCGTACCCGGGCCGCCACCGGTACGCCGACCGATACCGGTACGGCGGACCTTGGGTGAGACAAATATTTCATACCAGCAGTCTAAACCAAGACTCGCGTCGCAAAGAAAATTGAAACAAAGATCTACTGCAATCTACTTCCTAGTTACGAATCGGAGAATAGGCCAAAAAAAAAAGAAGGAATGAAGATAACAGGACAAGGCCAGGTTGGCTTGTATCCATGTACCGATGTACTTCAGTGAAATATTCAGAAAACTAAAAGACTGAGTCAACTCCTTTTCTTTAGGCGAAAAAGATTATGAAAAAGAAAATGCAATTTATATTATGCTCTACATGTTCCTGTATGCTGGAATACTTTAGGTACGATAAAATGTGCTAACTCATATTTTGAACATTGAAGATAAGAATTCAGAAGCTCTGCACCTTCTCTTTAACAATTAAGCATCAAATGTGACACTACCATCACTTCTAACATGTTTACCTGATGAATTACATTCTTGTGATGCAAACAAAGGATATGCTAATAATTTGACTAGTTGTGCAAAACAAGTAGCATGTCATAAAACTATGCAATTTATTGCATGAGCTTTGTTAATGTTTTGCACCTTTCTACTTGTGGGCATCCTAGTGGCCTATCTGAGAATAAATAATTGGTCCAAAAGTAAAGTATAATTTGGCAATACCTTTCTGCATCCATGGGCAGCCATTACTTCCAAAAGAGTTATTGTACCGATGAGATTATTGTTATAATAAAGCAAGGGCTTCTGCACGCTTTCACCAACAGCTTTTAATCCTGCAAAGTGAATGACAGCATCAAACCTGCAGAACAAGATGACCGTAGAAAAATATAAGCAGGTTTAAAGTAAAAGAGCACAACTACTTGTAAAATAGTCATAAAAAATCAATTCACAAGAATTGCCAGTATAACAATTATTTGAATTTGCCAAGAAAAGTTGAATTTTGTGATCATGAAAATACTTTGAATTCTGTTTAGACTAAAACTGTCAAAAGCTAGAGACATGGATGTAGATATCATTATTATAAGTCCGCCTCATCGATCTAGCAAGAATCCGTTTTACAAATTATCGACTAATAAACCTACCCAAGGTCTGAAATAGCACTGCAGGGGGGGCGTATTGATCATGTACTGATATGGTAGGTACCAGGGCATGCCCCCATATCCACTCATGGTTTGCTGATACGAGGTGGCACAGCACGATATATATTGGAATATATTTCTTGGTACAGGGTAGTATGGCGCAGCACATATCATGTTAGTTCCAAAGCATGGTAGAAGAAATATAGTCGGCATGGGAGGTACTGGGGCACAGCCCCATATCCACTCAAGGTTTGCTGATATGAGGTGGCACAGCACAATACATATTGGAATATATATATATATATCGGAACAAGCCATTATGGTCCAGCATGTACCATGATTATTTCCAAAGCATGCCAGAAGCAATATGGTATTTGGTTGCATACGGGCATCTAAGAAATTGACAATTAAGGTGTTGAGGAGCAGCCACATTGATAGTTGTAGGGATCCTTGTGCTGTTTAACCACTCACGGACCCGTCTACCTATCAACTCGAGTTTCTAATCAAACTTTATTATGATATTAGAGCCCATGAACCCTCTTACCTTCCAATGCTTCCATGCTCTTACTTTAACCCACATCTCATCCCTTGCTTTGGGTTCCACCTCTTGAGCTTTACACAAGAGAGGGGGTGTTGAGGAACAGTCTCACATTGGAAGTGGTAGGGATCCTTGTGTTTAAATACTAGTGGGCCCATCCACCTATCAAGTATAATGGTAAGGACCCGGGTCAGGCATGATGAAATCCAACACAAAAACTCAAGTTAAAAGGGATGTGGGACTATTCCTTAACAACCCCTCTCACGTGTAGGCTATGGATGTCCCTCAAGCTCCACATGTGAGAAGGGGTGTTGAAAAGTACTCCCACATAGTGGTAGGGATCCATGTGGTGTTTAAGTACTCATGGATCCATCCACCTATCAACTTAAGTGGTACAGAACCTTAGGTCGGAAATGATAGAGTCCGATCCAAGATATAGGCCTATTATCTCAACACCCCCTCTTATATATAAAAGTCCAATCCAAGATTTAGAACTACTTATGTGAGGATCCGTGCAGGCGTGTGTTTAGTCCTACATTAGTTATTCGCTGAGTAGATCTTGGATACTTATATAGGATCAAAAACCCAAATAATACCTTCCGGCTAGCCATTTTGGGTGAGATCTTGGGTTGTTACAAATGGTACCCAAAATCTACCCAACGAATAACCGATATGGGACTAAACACATGCCCGCACGAGTCCTCACATACTCTCCCTGTTCAAGCCCCGACGTTCTCTTCAGGTTAAGGGTTCAAATACATTCAAATCTAATCATAAACACCACGATCGGCTCGTGGTCAGCTCCAATGGATTCGTGCAGCACGGGTTCATTGGAGCTGACCACGGGCCGATTGTGATCTTTGTGAGTAGATTTGAATGGATTTGAACTCTTAGCCCGACGAGAACGTCGGGGCTTAAACGGAAGGAGTATGTGAGAACCCGTGCGGACGTGTGTTTAGTCCTACATCGGTTATTTACTGGGTAGATCTTCGGCACTTATACAGGATCAAAAAATCCAAATAATTCCTTTCGGCTAGCCATTTTGGGTGAGGTCCTGGGTTGTTACAATTCCTCAATACCCTCTCTTATGTGTGTAGCCTAAGGGGTGACACATGGATTAAAGTGAGGGCATGGAAGCATCAGAAGGTAAGAAGGACCATGGGCTCTGATACCATAATAAAGTCTGACCCAAAAACTTTGAGTTGATAGGCAGACACTTAAAAACCACAAAGATCCCTGCCACTTCTGATGTCAGACTATTCCTCAACAAAAGGCAGCCCTTGTGCATATGAAACAAATATCGATGACAAAAGGTAGTTGTTATGCATATTTAAGATGCTCCTTACGTGGATTACAAGGAGGGCTTTGGAGGCATTCGAAGGTGATAGAGATCATGGGCTTCAATATCATGATAAAGTCTAACCCAAAAACAAAATTTGAGTTGATAGGTAGGCGCTTAAACACCACAAGAGTCCCTACCACTTCCGATATGGGACTATTCCTTAACAAAAGGTAGCCCTTGCGCATATTAAACAAATATAGGTGACAGAATGTATCCCCTGCACATATTAAACAAATAAGAATTCTAGAGTGCGTATTAAACAAATATAGGTGATAGAAGGCAGCCCTTGTGCATATTAAACAAGAATAGGTGCTTGTAACCTAGGGTTAATGGCTAGAACTATTACAAAGAAGAAATTATTATAAAATGAATCAAGGTGCCAAAAATGGATAATTATACTCGTTTACATAATATCCCAAAGAATCGAGTAGATAAATGGGCACTTAAATACCAAAAGGGTCCTTATGACTTCTGATGCGGGACTATTCCTCAACAAAAGGCAGCCCTTGCACATAATAAGCAAATATAGGTGCTGGCAACCTAGGGTTACTTGCTACAACTATTACAGAGAAGAAAATGTTATTAAATGAATTAAGGTGACGATAATGAATAATCATACTCATTTGAGCAATGCCTTACTTTGTCGAAGCAAACACCTTGTCCAATGCTTCCTTATCACGAAGGTCGATCTGCAGAAGCATATAATTATATTAGCAATCAAATCTATGCACTAAATTTGTAATTCTGCATTAGTTGCATGAACACCAAGACAATAGGATTTGAAATACATTACTCGTTCATGCCTACAAAGAACAAATGGGACATCACACATGCCAGTGCCTTCCATTTTCTCATTACACGAGATATAAAAAAGGGACGCTAAAATATAAGAAAAATACAAAAAGAATATTAAATGCTGCTTATGAGAGGAAACATTAGTGATTAAGGAAATAATTGATGCGCACTAAGGGGCATGGGCAAAAGGATCATCACTTAAACAAGTCCGTTTCCAGTCCCAAAATGCAGAAATCAGAATGGAGAAAAAGACCAACGATGCATGCAATTGTGTTCTCCGGACATAATGAGTAGTCTTTACATTTAAGGTGTGATATCATAAATAGCGAAACTTATTAATGGACTAACAAGAAACTCATCCTCCCGATAAAGGCTTTACAACTTATATTACCTATGTCATAAAATAATTGCCAGGTTACCCATACCTCTGATACACAAAAATATTTGTCCTTTTTTTTGCAGCTCTAGAATTTCTCATAAATTTTTTTTGTAGAACAAAGTGTTCCCTTTTTGCTTCACATACTTCATTTCCCAATCCAATAAGGGGTAACTCTGGGCTGCGATATGCACTAATATATTTGTATCAGAATGCAAGAACAAAAGTGTTGTGCCTATTCTAATTGAATAGAGTGGTTTGATCCAAAATCGAACATTAAATGAACTAAATACCTAACCAACATAAAAGGTTACAAGTCGGTCCCCTGATTCAGCTGAGATGGCAAAGTACTAAATTCCCAATTTCTCAGGTTTCCAAAACAATGTCTGATCTACCAGAACCCATGCCGTAGAATCAAAGAAACTCTAAAACTGCAATCACCAAAGGAAAAAAAAAAAAAACTAAAAACAGGGTAACAAAAATATTTCAATGGATCATCAGCCAAAAAGAACAGAAATTTCCGATTAAAACGCTCTAAAAAAAGCAATTGGCAAAAAGTCAATCTTTAACCATCAAACTAAAAATCCATACAAAGCTGCATTTGAAACATGCCACGGGAGTTCACTGGAACCCAAAAATTTCGCTAATTTCTGAAACAGCACCTAATGATAAAAAATTTTGTCTACCAGCGTGACCAAAAATCGCGAAATCGCGGAAACCCACAACCGCAACCACAAAAGGGAAAAGCTTTAGGTCACAGATACACTTAAAACAGGGAAACAAAAAGGCCCTGACCGAAAACTAGCCAAAAAACACACTATATTACCAAGAAATCACTAAAAAAAAACAATCTTTAGGGAAATATAAATCATCTATTACCAACAAAAGTAAAATAAATCATCAAATCATCTAACGAAAAGATCAAATCAACCCCCCTGCACTTAAAACAGGGCAGCGAGAAAATATCAATTCCTCCTATAAGATAAACGATGAAAAAAATCAATTCTTTTAACAAAAAGAAAGCCCACATAGCACCACCGAATAGCACAGAATTGGCCATGTCCCATCAAAAAAAAAAAAAAAATCAGCAGCCATCCTTTTCCATCTGTCCACAGAACAAGATCGGTACCTTATGGAATCTAAGATTCTTTCCCGCCTCCCCGGCGAGCTCCGAAACCCGCTCGATGGCGACGTCCGAGGAGTTGTCGAGATTATCCACGACGACAGCGTTGAACCCCCCTTGGAGGAGCTGCAGCACCGTGTGGCTCCCGATGTAGCCCGCTCCGCCCGTCACCAAAATGTTATTCGCCATTAGAGAAGAATCGACCGAGCCCGAGATCGACGAAAGATTGAACACCCTCGAGAGATCGCAACGAGAGATAGGGCAGAGAGAGAGAGAGAGAGAGAGAGAACTGACTAGGAGTGAAGGAATTGTGGTCTTCGGCTACTCGCGCGGTCGAGGGAAAGAAGGGTATTTATAGCCGGGGATTATTCTCAACCGTCGAGATTATCGACCATCGCGCTGGGACTAATAAATATAAAATAATGCGAATAAAAAAAATCTATATGGTAGCTTCCGAAGGAATACGTGTCGCATTCTGATTGGAAGGGAAAGGAATATTCCATCTGGTTTAAACGAACGGTCGCGGAAGGTGGCATGCACGTGTCGAGGAGGGGTGACAGCGGCGCCATGCGTTTAGAATCCCACGTCGGAATAGGTTTTTTGCGGGGTGGGGTTACCTTGACGAGGGGAGAAAGGTAGCTCCTTTGCGGGGTACTCACGGATTTGGGAAGGGTGGGAGGTCAGCCCTTCTCTGCTGGCTTTTAATTTAATATAAAGGCGGGCACAGGACGGTTTCATGAAAGCTACTTTTGGGCTGTTTTTTGAAGGGACGGACTTCAATGAAAGTCTCTTAAAGCTGAATCCATGCTGAGACGGACGTGGACCGAAGACCTGCCACCTTGCCAATGGTCTAAGTTATGATAATTTTTTTCTTAACCTTTTTTAACAATGGTTAGATACTTAGATCCTGATATGTATTTGTTCATATGTCCAATGATCAACGAATGTCCAATGTCCAATGAAGAAAAGGTCATAGCTAGAGATTTGGTTGAAAAATATAGAGCTCAAAGTCGAGTCTGTACTTCATTAATCAAAGACAAAAAAAATATGCATCAGGATGCCATGATTCCATCTCCTTTGTAAGTTAATTACTTATGACACACACACACACACACACACACACACACACACACACACACACACACACACACACACACACACACCGAAGGTGCTATGTTTAGAAATAGACATAACCCTCATCATATTATCAGCATGGATAATTTTTTCGCGTATTACTGTTGCCAACCAAATTTGAGTGCATGATAATGATATACGTGCAATTACACCCCCAGCGTGAAACAGTGATCTCTGCCTTTAAAGATGTACTTCTCTCGTATCGTTTCCTTTGAAGGAGATCGAGGATGGATGTGCATAGTAAATGAGTGCATGTCTATACAGATATCCAAGACTATATTGCAAATATTTAGGCATGATGAAGTTCTTGCATACTACATGTCTCGAATCATATTACTGCAGGTAGAATTCAAAATAATAACAATAATAATAATAATAATAATAATAATAATAATAATATAACTTCTCGTGCTATCTCTCTTCAGTGTTTTGAACCAAGCAGTTGCATCAATTTTAATTCCTCCTTGGCATCGACAATTACCAAGAAAAAAAGGGCAAAAAATCCCACCAGTACTCAAATGAAATGAAGAAGACCCTCATCATCATTACCAAAACATAATGAATAAGGTTTATTGTAATGGGGCCTTTGGAAAAGTTTGACAAGGTGACCCCCGAGCCCTTTTTCGTTCAGAACCAAAGGTGCATTATGAATGATGATTGCTTTCTCATTTACCTGCTTCCTTGCCCGGTGCCAACTGCTAAGATACTTTCTATCTGTGCGAGTGATGGTTTGCCTTCTTTTTGACATTTTCTCCTTGCAACGATGATCTCATCATGAGCATGACTTCGATGCCATCTCACACAAAAGTGCGAGGAGTAATGATACGAGGAATAATATAATACTCGTACACGTACGTTCTTCAGGGTTGGCCACAAGAGCTGTCCATTATTCCACGCGTTTCTCTAATGATATAGCCATGAGAAAATAACAAATCCTAGTTACAAAAACAAATTAAGCACCTAAGTAGTCTCGGTTAGAGGTCAAGAGGCACTTGCCTAAGAGGGCCCGCTTCTCGTGGACCGAAAATTTAATTGGTGGATCAAAATTACTGGACCAGTTTACCACTAAGTCACATGCTCGGGGACAAAATGGACCACTGATCTTAGATTGATAGCTAATTTGAAAAATATATCAAATAACTACATAACGGATCCAGATTAAATAGTTGGTGAACAAAGACCTACATATCCAACTCTAAATAGCTGAAACGTAGCTAAATGATTGTGGTTATAATTTGCATAGGACCATCCTCGGTTTCAAAATTGAAAAGAGATGGAATTTTTTAGAAAATTCATGTTTTTTGACAAAAGTGAATCACTCTATTATCATAATTTATAAAAAAATAATTTGTTTGAAATTGTACATGATCATCATTGTCCTATGCTTAAGTGGATGCATCCATTTGTTAGATAAATGCTACAATAGTTAATACACATATATTGGTAAGGGATGCCCGCATAGTACAAGTTAATGCACAAACAAAAATATTTATACAAAGGTGCCAAGATAAGTTAGTAAAATCCTTGACAATTAGACCAAATGATATGGGATCGAATCTATCTTCACCAGGGTCCGTTTATGTGACTAACAAAAAGGAAAAAAAAGAGGCTACCTCTTCATGTGAGAAGAATGTGGATCTCTCATGCTAAATTCCCATGAGAATAATGAAAAGAGGGAAACTTAGACAAAAGCTGACAACGATTGCTCATACAGACCGTTAATACACTTTTTTGTTTAAACTTCTATAATCATACAATGCTATATACACACAGTTTTTGATAGCAAACAATGTGGATTTCTCATGCTAAATTCCCAGAAGAATAAAGAAAAGGAGGGAAACTGAGAGGCAAGAAAAACGGCTGCGGAATTAGACGACTTCACTTAAAAATTCTGAAATTTTTTAGCCGCGACAGGACCCTTGTTTCATTCAAAATAGGAGAACTGCCCGTGGCCTCGCCTCCCACGGCCTCTGCCGTCCCCCCATGGCCTCTACAGGCCCCGCCACCCTCTCCCTCCCCCCTCTCTCTTTAACTCTCTCCCATGGTACCATGCCCTTGTCGGTACAAGCCCAGCATAGCCTGTATTGACTCGAGCCACCGAAAAACCGGTACGGTGCCTGGTACCGATTCCTCCGACCTTGAAAAGGAGAGAAGTGATCTTCTTCATCATTGTTGTCAGTGGCAGAGAGCGAATTACGAGAGAGGAGAGGAGTCACGGAACGAGGAGTATCGAGAGTTTGGGACAGAGGCACGGGGGGGTTTATATATAATATGGATCCAATTCAATTCCGACATAACTAAAACCGTTCAAAACTAGGCAGAACCAAAGTGTTCAGCCAATTCAGGGCAGTTTTGACTTAGGGCCGAATTAGGTGGTTGAACCATCCTGGTTCCTAATCGGCTCAAATACTAAGCCGCTTGGTCTAAAATCATTTTGCAAACCCTAATTTAGACTCTTAAACCTTAAGTATCCATCAATCTTGTGCATAGTCTCTCAACGAGAATTTTCTACTTTGACTTTCTTCTTAGTTTTAGCACATAAGGGGGTTTCTTAAAGAATGGATGATGTCAAGATGATCTCAACCATTACATCTGTTAGGATTTGTCACATGCCGTTGAAAATTCAAAAATTTTTCAAATGCGCAGCGGAACGACATGTGCATATCTCGTTCATCGCATGAACGTATTTTAAAACCTTTTGTAGATAGATCAGGATTAAATTCTTGTTAAATCATTTTAAAATCATGATTAAGAAGATCAGATCTTTACCTTGTGCGGGTAGATGGTCTCCGCAAATCTGATTCACGTGGTATTTGATGAAGGTTCAGTGGAAGCCGCACACGCGTCCGACCTCTACGGGTATCCACACGAAGTAATGATTCGATCGAAGCCTTTAGATCTTTCCGAAGTGCTAGCTCCCTTGCAGAGATGGCTATTGATGGTTGAATCCTTTCTCCTTGCAGCAATCAACACTTTTAACCCACAGGTCCCAGGTCACGTAGATTAAGATTAGGATTAAATTTTTAAAGACATTTTAGATTTGAAATTTAAGGGATTATGCTTGTTGAAATTTATATATGCAGAATTTTCAGCTTGCTGATTTTTCTGCATACTAATTTTTAGATGCTTAGATTAATGATTCTAATGCTTTGATAATGTGATTACAAATGTTTAGAGTCAAATCTAGCATGATCAGCAAGTCATGAGATGGAATAATCAATTAAATTACAGATCTGAAAATAATTTTTATGCATGTGATGCGTATGGTGATGATCATGGATGGACCCTTTGAATGTGTTGAAATATTCTGCGATGTTCTGTGATACATGTAATTTTAATTTTCAGATGCCTGCGTGCATCTTAAATTCATGTATTAGAGACCTGTGTGTCTCATGAAAAAGGGTTGTAATTTTATTTTTATTTTTATTTAATTTTTAAAGCAATCTGGGATGTAATCTGTGATGTGTGTTGCACATCGATGGTTGATCGATATATACATCAACAAGCTCAACATACGCGGATCGAGATCAAGGGTTGATTGAAGATGGATCAAAGGGTTGATCACAATTGGACCTAAGGGATCAAGATCGAGTCAAGAGTTGAAGACGATCTAACCAATTGACGTGCATGTGCTTGTAAAATGACCCCATCCTGGATCCATGATCATCACCATTTAATTTTATTTTGATAATGCTTATGTCTATGCGGGTAGACTTATATTTGCATGAGATGTGAATACACGATCGAGTGAGACCGAATTATAAACCTCCCTAATCAGTCGATGGTGAACCAACATGAGTTAGTCATATTTGATTAATTGATCTAATTGGTGTCTAGGCAAGCCTATAAGGTGGTTACTTAATTAGGACCTTACTCTTCGAGTAAGGGGAGCCTCCCACCTGCTTACCTGGCCAATTGTTCGATTACCTCTTATGAAGAACTCAAGTTGCAAACACTAAGATATGATTATGCAATATTAAGTCCATAGGTCTTCCACTGTAGTGAGCTGCTAAGGTCTTTCCGGTGTTGATTTGTCTCGGCTGGACACAGTGGTCAAGTTGCATCGGAGGACTGGACCTCTCTATTAGACATGAGATGTTGTGGGGTAAAGGTGCGGTTGGGCACCAATAACTGTAAGGTGAGGACCCAATGACGACTTTATTTTTGCGGTTATACGGTGGGTCTGACTTAACTAAGTAATGGGGCCAATAACTGTTAGGTGAGATCTTCATCACTTAGAGACCAAGTACCACTACAATTTACTTAAGAAGCATTGTACAAGAGTTGTACACTCATCCATTTATATGTCATCAATAACTGTTAGGTGAGACGGCATATAAATCGGTGAAACCGCAGTACCCACTAGAAACCCTAGTCGTGTAGGATTTTCGTTTCTTCATCAGGAGAGTATGAGGGATTCGAGAAAATAGTGGGAGTACATTTGTTTTAAAAGACCCTAAAACAAATAGAGTTCAAGTACAAAGTCTAACTAGAATCTTTACTCTCTACAGATCACAATATCAGCTTCGAACCCTTTGACCCGCATCCTTGAGACCAACCGACTGACCGGAACCAATTACAAAGACTGGCTTAGAAATCTGAAAATTGTTCTGAATTGTGAGAAATTAGGGTATGTTGCCCAGTAGATACAACCCAAGAGGGGGGGGGGGGTGAATTGGGTCTTTTAAAACTTTTAAGCTACTTCTAGCACTTTTTGATTAATTATGCTAAGTTGTATAGATGCACAGTGAAAGTTAAACTTAGCAACAGTTTGATGTATAGAATGTGACTTGATTGAATATGCTTGCAACTAAAGGATGCGCGGATAAGAGTTAAGCAAGCAATTTATCTAAGTAAGTAAGTGTGTTAGTTAGACAACAACAAGAAGCATTACAAACACAACAAACATATAGTGGTTCGGTGCACCCCAGCACCTACATCCACTCCCCAAGACCGCTTGGAAATTTCACTATAATCCTACAGATTACAGTTGGTTGTTTTACAAGCTCACAACCCAACTTGTTGTTTTGCGAGATCACAACGAACTCGGTCGGTTTTTCCAGGCTCACCGACTAGAACCACCCCGATTGTTTTCCCGGGATCACAATCGAACCCTTACACGTTGGTTTTACCCTCGGCTCACCAACCAACCTAACACCGTTGGTTTTCCCTTTGGCTCACCAACAAACCTTAACCCCTTGATTCAATCCCTTGATTGAATCAAGTTACAAGATATTAAAAACAAAGTTTATAACAAATCAAAGCTTCTTAAACAAGCAAATATAACAGTATAATCAAATAGAGTAAAGAGAAGCCCTCAAACGAGTTTTGAAGATGAAGGAGCTCGGCTTCTTCTTTACTTGACCCTCGTCTGATTTGGCACGAAGTAGAGGATCACCGAGGCAGCACACGGATGGAGAGGAAGCTTTGGGATTCACTTGGATGCTCTTCTTCTCTCTATTTCACTTTGTATGGCCCCTTTTTGCTTATGGGAGATTTCCCTTGTAATCTCTTTCAAATCTCTTTCCTAAATGTTTTCTCCCACTTCCATACCCTCTTCCCTAGCTCTCCTCTTGATTTTATAGCTTTAGAGGGAGTACAAACACAAATCTAGCCATTAGAGACAAAAATAGAGCCGTTGGAATCAAGAAAAAACTAGCCGTTATGCCTCCCAGCGTGCTCGAGTCGACTCGGCTGAAGTAGGAGTCGACTCGGCTGAAACAGGAGTCGACCTGTGAATAGTAATCTGCCGGCACTGTAGCTGGGAGTCGACTCCGCTGAAGTTGGAGTCGACTCGAGATCACTGTAGCGCTGAAAATCAACTTTCTGTTTTTTTGTTCGTTCTCAGTCGGAGTCGACTCGAGCACTGTTTCTTGAAACTCTAGAGTGCCAGAGTCGACTCTAAACTTCCCGGAGTCGACTCGAGGACTATTCTTTTGAATCTTTCTTGGAATTTGCTCCTTCAACTTGAATTCTTTGAACTTGAAACTTGGGCCAATAAATTGTAGCTTTCTTCCAACTTTTCTTGAGAGCTTTGGAGGCCTTCTTGTGGTCTTCCAACTTGCTATGTTCCTTGCAAAATAAATATCTTTCTCCTTGCAACACAAACATTAGTATTTATACTTCAAGGTTTTGTGATCATCAAAATCAATCTTTGGGTCATCAGTCTCCCCCTTTTTGATGATGACAAAACTTGGAGTATATGCAATATAAAAGATATTGTTTTCTAGAAGTAATACATAGCTGAGTTGCATGAAGTAGAAAACATGTAATACATAGCTAAGTTGCATGAAGTAGAAAACATATATATTTAAAACATACTTCATGATGATGCTTTAGATTTAAAAAACATGTAATACATAGCTAAGTTGCATGAAGTAGAAAACATATATATTTAAAACATACTTCATGATGATACTTTAGATTTAATCAGCTTACTCAGCTTAACACAATCAACATATTTCAATTTAAGCTGATTTGTATTCAATTCAAAACAAAACATAAAGCATTATGAGCATATACTTAGATATTTCTCCCCCTTTTTGACAACATCAAAAAGATAGTAAAACATTAAGCACAAAGATAAGAATACTCAGATATTTCTTTTCCTTATTGTACTCTGATTTGCATGTCAAATTATTGCAAGGATATGAATCATGTAACACAATGCAATAATAAGTATGATTAATGAGCATAGATTAGAGCCAATTAAGATAATTTCAGAGCAAAACACATCGAATGTGATTTCAAGAAGTTTTCTAATTTGATACCACAGATAGTTTTCTAATCAAGTGTAGGTGGAATCTTTCTTAAGTTAATTCAAGAAGTACCACAAATAATATTCAAGGAAAGCACGAATGTGATCTTTTGCCCAATATATTAAGTATGATTGCAAAGTTCTTTTATGGTGTAAAAATATTGTGGCATAAATACCAAAATATGAATTCATGCAATTTATGATATATCTTAGAGTATACATAAAGTTCAAAGCTTTGAAGGTTCTTTTAAAGCTCTTTTAAAGACTTTATTCTTTTATTCCTTAAAAAAATAAGTACAATTTGATACATAAAAATATGAATTGGCACAAAATTGAAGTTCTAAAGAGCAAGCCAATTAGGACTCATTAGTGAATTCCAAAATAGATTTTCTGAGAGATACTCAAGAAAATTCAACACATTATTCTCCCCCTTTTTCATTAAGTTAGAGGCTCTTAAGATCAACTGTTTGACTTGCAATTTGGTTCATGATTTATGCATAAGATATATTAACCAAATAACAAGCCTCAAGGTGTATCATAAAGATTTTCAGATTTAAATTTCAGATGATACATATTGGAGAGTATTAGGATCACTTTTCATTTAGTATTCTGTCTCTCTCCTTTAGTTATAGATTTATGCGATTAAGTTCCATCAGATCTCTCCTTCTGAAATTTTCTTTCTCCCCCTCAATTGATCATTCCATTTAAGAGTTTAGAATTTGAAGATAATGTTCAATAAAATTGTCAATCTCAAAAATATATTTTCTATATATTCTATTTCCATAAAGCTCAAATTTTGAGATAAAACAACCTTTATACAACTCATCTCAAGGTACAAGCTTATAATGTATTCATGAAGTCATGCAACACAATGAGGTTCATAAAGCATTCAAGATATTCATCAAATGGACGTGACATTTTGGATAAGATACAGAACGCATTTAGATTGAATATCTAAAGCTCCCCCTCAAAAGATGCATTCTTCTTTAATTATTCTATAATATTAAGAATGTAGAGTGATCTAGAATTATTTAAAATTTATAGCAATCACTCTTTTTAATCCTTCAAGAACAAGTTATGCTTCCTCTTAATCTTTGAGAAAATGTACTGAAATATTAATCAGAAAATAATTCATTTGAAGCTCAAATTCTTTCAAAAGCATTTACATTTTCTTTCTTTTAAGAATCATTTGAGTGAGCTGAAATGTTTCTAGACATAAGATCATTCACTCTCTTAATAATATATATATATATATATATATATATATTGATGGAAGTCTTTAATAATGTAGGAGAGAAAAACATATAGCTGATCATTGAAGTATATATATTTATAGAACTCAATTTCTTAATCATAGTTTTTCAGCAATGTATACATGAAGCACAATAAATCTTTTTAATATCAAAATAAAATCATATATTTAAAAATATTTGTTTGCAATTAAGATCATTGAAAGATACATCATTTAGACCAATATTAGTACACTTTAAGGATAAGAAAAGATATGTTTCGGATGCGTATCGAGACAATCAACCAAGGCGTCAAAATTAATTCTATTTTTCTTATATTAAAATTTTTAGTTAGAAATCATATTGAGTTATTCTCCTAAATGACGCGATCATTGAAGCATATAACTAAGGTTACAAAGATGTAACGATATAAGCATGTTTAAGTTAAGTTTAAGCTTTTATACAAAATCAGATTCTGAATTTTCATAAGAATTTCCAAGAAGGTTTTCAAGATTATAATTTGAGATATGTATCTTCTACATTGTAGCTTATCTTAAATCACTAAGATTGAAAACACATATTTCAATAACATTAGAGCACTTTCAGAATCTTTGTATTTAATATTGAGTTTCGATACAGAATGGAGGATATTTTAACAAGTATTAGGACATTATGTATCAAAGTTAGGCAAGTAGAAAGATAGATCACGATCAATTCATTTTGCCTAAATAGAAATATCCTTCTCTTCTTCTGTTTGTAAATCTATTTAACTTTCAAAGATAATCGTGAATGATAAACCTGAAATTTCTTTTTAATATTACTTATAAAAGAAAACTTTATGTAGTATTTCAAACATTCAAGCATTGGAACACAAGTTAGTTTGAGGCAAGGGTGAAGCAAAGACTTGTGAGCAAAGTTAAGACATATTTCAATCAACTTATCCAAGCATTGAGCATTACAAAATATTGAGAACCCATAATTCAAAACATCATGCCACATGCAACATATATTATGTGTTAAGTCATGCATTAAAATATTAAGAGTAAGCATGTCAAGGATCAAAATCAATTCTTTTCAAATAAACTCTCCCTATTTAAATTATAATCTTGCACTGATTTCATCCTTAAGGTGTGTTTCCAAGTGACTAAAAATTTGAATTGATTCTTCTTATATATTTTCATTTACTTTGTCATTCATTTTTACTTTCTTATGCTCTATACTCTATTTGCTCCCTATCCGGTGGAGTTGGGAAGGGGCACGAGGTACTACCACTAGCCTCCCTCTTGTGCCGTCCCTAATGTGCCCTACACCGAATAGTTGGGTCAAATAGTGCCGGGTACTACCACTAGCCTCCCCATTGGCACCATCCCTATGATGAGCAATATAGAAAGGTTAAAATGTTCACTTCAAACTCTTCCTGTTTAAGTGTAATTAATTACGGATTTTATCCCTTTCACAAGTCTCATAAATGTGCCAAATATATTATGCTTGTTTTGCTTTTCCTTAAGATTGAAGTATTTGCCTTTACTTAGATTTTACTTCTCTTGAATAATATCCATTTTCTTTTCTTTATCGCTCTCTCTTTTTGTTATTCTCAAGTAATTTACATGAAAGAGCAGAATAAAGAAATAATCTTATGTATCATATAGATGTATATCATGCAAACAATATTTTCATTGTGCTCAAGGATTCATAACTTCTCACATGTTATTTTACATCAAAATTTTAAGCATATACTTGTGTATTTCATGGTTATGATATAGGCAAAGAAATAATTTAGTTTGGGCAAACCATGAAACAATTTCTAAAAGTATAAGTCAATCAATATAGATATATAGACATGATATTAAAAATTAATAATTAAAGACCTTAATCATGCCATAATAAGATTTAAGTTATTGACTTTGCTCAATTAATTTATAAGAGAGGTATCTAGAATTACCAATTCATTCTGCATTCTTCAGTCAAATACCTACCAGATTTCTTATGTACGAACTTTTGGCTGAAGAAGGTTCTCTCTCTTGTTTGCATGTGAATGTTTATTGTATCTTACATGGAGATATCCTTCAAGTTGAAATCTCTCATTTTCTTGCTCAAGGATCCTGCATTATTAACAAAATTCTTTTCTTTCTTGAAGGAAAGTCATTATTTTCTTCAAGATACAAAACATTCATATAGCATATTTCTTAACTGGGTGACTCAATCATAAGATATGATAACAATTGAATGTTAAGTCATTTTACTCAAGAGATTGCCTAAATATAAGCAAATACATGTCACTTGAACTTAAGAGATAGTTTCATTAACCAAGAAGGTTCAAGGACAAGCGTGTGAGGCAATAGAAAGATTCATCAAGGTCAAATCAATTTCTTATTTTCAAATTCAATTAAGTTTAGATTTTATTTGCTTAAGATAATTATCAATAAGACACGCTAGCCAAGTTTTAATCAACTTATCTTAAACAGTTGTTTCTATCAAAATTCAGATTATGATTTATTTGTTATCAATGAAATATGATTCATTAAAGTTGGATTGAAGTCTTGCACAAGGTCACATAATGAGCATACAATCTGGTCTACTATCTGTATGATAAAATAATTATTCTATCATGCTTCAATACAGCTTTAAAACAATAGATCTACCTTGCTCAACCTTTTCAAATTCTACAAGATAGGGTCATAGACATACCTTCTTCATGCCAATCTTCTATAAGAGTTTTCTTGTGGACTAACTTTGGTCAATGAAGATCTCCTTTCTTGTTTGACTTACTTTGGAGTTTGAGAGAAGATGTTAATTCATTCATCATACATATTTCAAACTCACCTTGCATGAGCTAAGTAAAATCTTCATATAACTCTTCATTAGTAGAACCAAAAATGATGTCATCAATGCATACTTTGAGCAAATAAGATATCACAAGTTCTTCTTTTTGATGTATAGATTTATCACTATTACTTTCTATCAAAAAGGTTACTTAAGCTTTTATATCATGCTTTTGATGCTTGTTCCAAATTATATATTGCTTTAACATATTTGTAATGAGTGTTTTCAAATATGGTGGTTATTTAGCATATATCTTCTTTAATAAAATAAGCACCTAGGAGTGCATTCTACACATTCATTTGATAGAATATAAAGCTCATAAAGCAAGCAAATGATAATGGTGATCTTTACTTCTAATCATGCAAGAATCAAGATCTATTTCATCTTTTCTTGATTTAGTCTTTTAGTAGTCACCAATTTTTCTTCATTAAGTGCATTTCTGAAAAACTCAATTTGGTTATAATTATTTTATTAACAAGTTTTCAGATTGTTATATGTAAAAGATTAACCATATACATGTATAATTTAATTTTAGTATCTTGATAATAGATTCATTAGTCTCATAAAGAATAAAATGACTTGATATTTCTGCAACTAATATCTTTTCATTGAATATTCTATATGCATTGCTTGATGAATGATATCCAAGGATAGATATATCTCTAGGCATTATTTTCATAAGAACATATCAAGCATAACGTGTATGACTGAAAAATATGAAGTAGTTCATTTTCTATTTTTCAGAAGAACAAAAAGAAGTTTTCATAAAAAATAGATCTAATAGAAATCATATGTATGACAAGCAGTGATGATAGCTTTTAAAAATCATTTAAGTAGATGACTATCATACACAATTGTCTTTTTCATTTCTTCAAGAATTCTATTAACCCTATTTTACTTAAGGTGTCCTTGGTGCTGAAATAATTAATTTCTGTATAAACTTTATCAGGATTTTGGTTTTCTACACTGTGCCATGATACTCTTTATCTTCACAGTTTGGAAACCTTTTTCATTTGAAACACTTTTACAGGATTTAGCAAATACAGAAAATTCTTCAATTTTATTTGCCAAGAACAAATCCAATGTAAGCTTTTGAAAACTTAGTGATGGAAACAACATCTTTAGATTTAGAAATTGATTTTTGTTTGTTTCTTTAGTTAACATGCATAGTAAACTTTGACCTTTCAGAAGATAATCTAAGTAAGCCAATGGCAAGGTCTTTTGAGATTAAGTACATACTAGCATGAGTTGATTTTATATGCCAAAGATGGTTTCTTTAATCTTGGTATTCATAGTGCATATATTCAAAAGCACACCAAGTACACATTATCATATCTATGATCAATAAACAATAATGCCATGGATAAAAACTCTCAATCAAGCATATAGAGAATTCATAGAGTTATTCTTAATACATTGATTAATCTTTTAGCAACTTATCCAATAGTGAGTAAAGTATACTATAAAATGAAGTGATTTGATTATATTTCCAAAAGTATTTTCTATATCACAAAATTGGTCAATACTTGCAATTCATATTTTAATCAAATACTAAAGCAAAAATAATGATGAAATGCAAGGTTTACTGATTTCATTATTATTATTATTATTATTTTATTATTTAAAATTACTTTTCATAAGTATGTTTTAAGTTTCATTTTTGACGTGTGCCTAGAACACCCATTTGTATGAAAGTTCTATTTGTTCCATGGGTATCTTGGCACTCCTATGTCTTCATCCTCATATTTTCATTTTGGGTACCCAAGCTTGCTTGGGTCCTTGAGAGTTAGGACATATGGTTCCTTTTGGAACCCAAATTTGTTTAATTGTAATAACTTTACCACTTGATTTAATTATGTTAGAACGATAGGTAAAGTTGTTATGTCCATTCTTTTCATGTTTGAAATATGTTATCTTATTTAATGGTTTGCTTGGTGAATTGATAACCTTTTTCTCTAGAGATTTATTGTTAAGTAAAGGAGTCAAGCCAAGTTTTGATTTATCATAAGCAACATATTGGCTTTCAAACATCATTTTTAATCGCTCTGAACTTACAGTGAATTTGTTAATAAGAGATTTTGATTGGTTAATTTCTTCACTTAACTTTTGATTTTCTTTAATTAAATACTGATTTTTCTGACTCAATTGTTCTGAATTTAACCTTAAACTTTCATTTTCAGAATTTAGTTTGTCTTGTATTTCAGCAATAGAATTTCTTTCTTTTGAAATTTGCAAATTTAGCTTTTTAAGTTTTTTATTTTTCATAGCTAATTTTCTACATTCACCATACAAATCATGAAAAGCATTTAAAAGTTCATCATAAGAAAATTCTTCTTGAAAATTATTTGATGTAAAAGTAGATTGAGATTTTACCTTATCTTCTTGTGCCATAAAGCAAAAGTTAGTTACCTCTTGTAGTTCTTTGGAGCTAATATCATCATTGTTGCTCCTAGCTTTCATTTCCTTGCTTGACTCTTCCTTGGTCAAAACTTTCTTCCTTTTTATCTCTTTCTTTCTTTCTTCTTGCTTCCTCTTCTTCTTTGTTTTTAGGAAGCTTTTTAATTTTTTTGTTGTTCTTTCTTCCTCGAGTCGACTCGGGTTTACTTGGAGTCGACTCGACTGACTTGAGAGTCGACTCGAGATCTTCGGGAGACGTCTCGTTCTCAGAGGCCTAAAAGATGATTCTCTGTCTTTTGAACTGTTCTGCCTCGGAGTCGACTCGGGCCTTGTCGGAGTCGACTCGGCTAACTTGGGAGTCGACTCGGAACTACTTGGAGTCGACTCGTTCACAGGGTCTTCAAGACTGTGTCTCTGCCTTTCAGACTGTTCTTCTCTAGGAGTCGACTCGGACAAACTGGGAGTCGACTCGGCTACTGTGGAGGATTCTGCAATCTCATTGTTAGTACGCAATTGAAGCACATGTGAGCTAATCTGAGATTTATCATAAATATTTTCTAAAGTATCCCAGATCTTCTTAGCAGATAAGCATGCAGAAATTTCATTAAACTTCGTTTCATGAATAGCACAATATAATATGTTCATAGCATTAGCATTCAATTGTGCTAAGTCCTTTTCATTAATAGTTTGAGAGAGTGTGTGAAGGTCATTTATTATGATTTTTCATAAATAATAGTTTTGTGATTGAATAAAAATGCGCATGCGTATTTTCCAATGTGTATAGTTTATGCCATTAAATAGTGGAGGTGTATCAATTGATTGTCCTTCTCCTAGAAAACTATCTATTTGAGTTGTCATGATCTTTGGCTCTTGATCGTGAGATCAATAATTAATCTTAGAGCACCTGCTCTGATACCACTTGTTGCCCAGTAGATACAACCCAAGAGGGGGGGGGGTGAATTGGGTCTTTTAAAACTTTTAAGCTACTTCTAGCACTTTTTGATTAATTATGCTAAGTTGTATAGATGCACAGTGAAAGTTAAACTTAGCAACAGTTTGATGTATAGAATGTGACTTGATTGAATATGCTTGCAACTAAAGGATGCGCGGATAAGAGTTAAGCAAGCAATTTATCTAAGTAAGTAAGTGTGTTAGTTAGACAACAACAAGAAGCATTACAAACACAACAAACATATAGTGGTTCGGTGCACCCCAGCACCTACATCCACTCCCAAGACCTCTTGGGAATTTCACTATAATCCTACAGATTACAGTTGGTTGTTTTACAAGCTCACAACCCAACTTGTTGTTTTGCGAGATCACAACGAACTCGGTCGGTTTTTCCAGGCTCACCGACTAGAACCACCCCGATTGTTTTTCCGGGATCACAATCGAACCCTTACACGTTGGTTTTACCCTCGGCTCACCAACCAACCTAACACCGTTGGTTTTTCCTTTGGCTCACCAACAAACCTTAACCCCTTGATTCAATCCCTTGATTGAATCAAGTTACAAGATATTAAAAACAAAGTTTATAACAAATCAAAGCTTCTTAAACAAGCAAATATAACAGTATAATCAAATAGAGTAAAGAGAAGCCCTCAAACGAGTTTTGAAGATGAAGGAGCTCGGCTTCTTCTTTACTTGACCCTCGTCTGATTTGGCACGAAGTAGAGGATCACCGAGGCAGCACACGGATGGAGAGGAAGCTTTGGGATTCACTTGGATGCTCTTCTTCTCTCTATTTCACTTTGTATGGCCCCTTTTTGCTTATGGGAGATTTTCCTTGTAATCTCTTTCAAATCTCTTTCCTAAATATTTTCTCCCACTTCCATATCCTCTTCCCTAGCTCTCCTCTTGATTTTATAGCTTTAGAGGGAGTAGAAACACAAATCTAGCCGTTAGAGACAAAAATAGAGCCGTTGGAATCAAGAAAAAACTAGCCGTTATGCCTCCCAGCGTGCTTGAGTCGACTCGGCTGAAGTAGGAGTCGACTCGGCTGAAACAGGAGTCGACCTGTGAATAGTAGTCTGCCGGCACTGTAGCTGGGAGTCGACTCCGCTGAAGTTGGAGTCGACTCGAGATCACTGTAGCGCTGAAAATCAACTTTCTGTTTTTTTGTTCGTTCTCAGTCGGAGTCGACTCGAGCACTGTTTCTTGAAACTCTAGAGTGCCAGAGTCGACTCTAAACTTTCCGGAGTCGACTCGAGGACTATTCTTTTGAATCTTTCTTTGAATTTGCTCCTTCAACTTGAATTCTTTAAACTTGAAACTTGGGCCAATAAATTGTAGCTTTCTTCCAACTTTTCTTGAGAGCTTTGGAGGCCTTCTTGTGTTCTTCCAACTTGCTATGTTCCTTGCAAAATAAATATCTTTCTCCTTGCAACACAAACATTAGTATTTATACTTCAAGGTTTTGTGATCATCAAAATCAATCTTTGAATCAATCTTTGGGTCATCAGGGTATATACTAGAGAGTGATATCCTCAGGTTACCAGCACGTCCTACTGATGATCAACGTGAGACGCAACAAAAATGGACAGATGATGACATTAGGGTCAAGTGCTACATCATGGCATCCATGAACTTCAATGTCAGCATGAAAACATGAAGACTGCTAGGGAAATACTGGCTCACCTGCAAGAGTTGTATGGTGAGCAAAGCCGCACTGCACGCTTTGAAGTGTCCAAGAGGCTCTTCAAGACAAAAATGCGCGAGGGGCAGTCTGTCCACGATCATTGTTTGACTATGATCAAGGACCTAGAGGAGCTTGAGAAGCTCGGTATGACCATGCATAAGGACCTGTAGATAGATCTGATCCTGCAATCCCTTTCTGATTTATTTGAGTAGTTTATAGTAAACTACCATATGAATAAAATTGAATGCACTAAGACCGAACTATTGAATATGTTGGTAACTGTTGAGGGGGCCTTGAAAGGTTCAAGAGGCTCCGTTCTGGCTGCTGAGCTGACTTCTGGTTCCAAGAGAAAGTCTACTTGGAAGAAAAAGAAGCCTGTAAAGAAGCAGAAGAAAGATAAGAAGCCTAAGAAGGAAGTTCATAAGAAAAAGGCTAATGACAAGGAAAAATATTTCTACTGCAATGTTGACGGCCACTGGAAAAGGAACTGCCCTTCATACCTCGAGAGCCTGAAGAACAAAAAGGCAGACACACCTTCTGAAGGTATGTTAGACTTGCTCGTAATTGAAACTAACTTTACGGTTTCTTCTACTTCTAGTTGGGTTATAGATTCTGGTTCTAGTGCTCATTTGTGCACTACTATGCAGGGTCTAAAAAAAAGACCCTTCGGATAGGCAACGGGGCAAGAGTTGCTGCTGTAGCTGTGGGCACCTGTCCTCTGCGATTACCGTCTGGATTTAGTTTATTGCTTAGAAACTGTTATTATGTCCCTACTGCTAGCAGGAATTTGATTTCTGTTTCATGTTTAGCACAGGATGGTCATGTTTTGACATTTGACAAAGACTACTGTTCTATTTATTTTAGAAATAAATTAGTTGCACGTGGTTTCATGATCGACAGTCTCTATCACTTGCATATTGATGTGTCTGTGAATGTGTCTGAGCAAGTAGTGAATGCCATAGGATTTAAAAGATCCAGAGATGAGATAAACCAGAAGTATTTGTGGCACCTCAGGCTTGGTCATATTGGAGAGGACAGAATGAACAAAATGGAGAAAGATGGGCTTCTCGACCCATTGACTTCTGAGTCATATCCAGTTTGTGAGTTCTGTCTTCAAGAAAAAATGGCTAGATTGCCCTTTGTAGGACATGGGGAGAGGACCACTGAAATACTTACCCTGGTACACACTGATGTGTGTGGCCCATTGGATGTGTCTGCCAGGAATCGTTATTCGTACTTCATTACCTTTACCGATGACTATTCACGATATGGGTATGTGTATCTTATGAGATACAAATCTAAGTCTTTTGAAAAGTTCAAAGAGTTCAGAAATGAAGTAGAAAAACAGACTGGAAAAATCCTTAAGGTTCTTCGATCAGATTGAGAAGGAGAATACCTTAGTGGGGAATTTCGAGACTATCTCAAGGAGAATGGCATAGTCTCACAATGGACGCCTCCGGGTACACCTCAACTCAACAAGGTGTCAGAAGGAAGGAATCAGACTCTATTGGATATGGTCCGATCCATGATGAGCTTCACAGATCTGCCTATGTTTCTCTGGGGAGATGCCTTACTATCCGCGATTTATTTACTGAATAGAGTTCCCTCTAAATCCGTTCCTACCACACCGTATGAGATATGGCATGGTAAGAAGCCGAGTCTTGGTCATCTCAAGATTTGGGAATGTCCGGCCCATGTCAAAGAATGCAGGCGGACAAATTAGAGCCTAGGACCATAAGTGCTCGTTTCATAGGATATCCTAAAGAGTCATTAGGATACAAATTTTACGTCTCAGAGGATCACAATGTGTTTGTGAGCCGACATGCCATCTTCTTGGAAAAATAGTTTATCCTTAATAGAGGCAGTGGGAGGAAAATTGAGCTTGAAGAGAGAGTCTCTGAAAAGCAACGAGTAATGGATCCTATAGAACCTATTCACATAGAGCCAGTACACGTTGTACCTCCTGAGGATGATAGTGTTATTTTGATGATTAACAAGCAATAATCGAGAGTATGTTATAAGTTAATTCGATACTTCATTTATAAGTCTGTTACTCTCAGTATATTTGTATAACAAGTTAAAGATGCATTTCATTGTTTACTTGGATGAATCTAACCTTGAGTTGCAGCAAAGTGTGGATTGAGTCGACCCCAAGGTTGATTGGGTCGACCCCGGCACATCAAGAAAGCATTTGGCACACTTCTGCAAAAATGGCACAGATGAACAGTAAGTTGGGTCGACCCAAGGAAAGCATGAGTCGACCCAAACTTCAAGCTTCTCAACAACTCAGAAAATGGTTCTCTGGAAATACCGAGAGGGTCGACCCAAGATGAAGTTGAGTCGACCCAAGCTTGAGTCGACCCAAACCCTGAGAGGGTCGACCCAAAGGCAAGACAGAACAGATGACAGAAAAGGTTCTCTGGAAACCCTGAGAGGGTCGACCCAAGAAGAAGTTGAGTCGACCCAACTGAACCTTGAGTCGACCCAAAGAAATGTTGAGTCGACCCAAGTGAAGGAAGGCTGAATTGCAAGTTTCTGTGGTTCTGAGAGGGTCGACCCAAGGAAAGGTTGAGTCGACCCAAGTGAAAGTTGGGTCGACCCAAGGACAGGTTGAGCCGACCCAAAAACACGGGCAGAAGCATAATGACTAGTTCTGCAGAAGTACTTTTTGTCCTTCCAACAGTGAGTAACGGCTAGTTTTTGAATTCTAACCATTGGGGCTTGTCCAATGGATGAAGGAAACTATTTAAAGTGGCACTATTCATCAGAGAGAACATCCTTTTGCAAGAATATCAAAGAGTACACAAGAAAGAAAAAGTGCCCTAATCTTCTTCATCCAAGTGCTTCATTCAAGAGTCAAAAGAAAGTGGTTGAGCAGATTCAAAGAGTCATTAAGAGCTCCATCCACCCTTGAAGAGTGAAGCATCCTTGACAAAGAAGAGAGAAGTCACATCAAGCGATAACTATTCTCTAAACTCTTCTTTGTAGATTATATTATTATATTTGCTCATCTAGGAGCTTAAATCTTCTTTCTTTGTTTATTAAACTCCTTGTAAAGATTAGTTGGTTAGCCCGCAAAACCAACGGTATAGGTTGATTGGTGAACCCGTAAAACCAATTGTAAAGGTTCGTTGGTGAGCCCGAAAAACCAACATAGATTCGTTGGTGAGCCCGTAAAACCAACATAGATTTTTGGTGAACCCGAAAAACCAAAGTGTAAAGATTTTTGGATTGTGAGCCCGAAAAACAATCCAACTGTAATCCGCAGGATTATAGTGAATTTCCAAGGGGTCGCTTGGGGAGTGGACGTAGGTGCTAAGGAGAGCACCAAACCACTATACTTCTTGTTGTTTGTATTGTGATTTGTTTATTTCACTAACTCATCAATTAACATAAGTAAGTTAGTTAAAATTAAGAGAAACCAATTCACCCCCCTCTTGGCTTGTCACCTTGGGCAACAAGTGGTATCAGAGCAAGGTGCTCCAATAGTAATTATTGATCTCACAATCAAGAGTTAAAGATCATGACAACCCAAGTGGGATGTTCTATGAGTGAGGGGCAATCCACAAATAGACCTCCTCTATTTAATGGCACAAATTACACATACTGGAAAGCTAGGATGAGGATATTCATTCAAGCTTTAGACTATGAATTATGGTACATCATTACTAGAGGACCTCACACACCCACACTTAATATAGAAGGCACTATCATACCCAAACCAGAAATGGATTGGAATGAAAGTGATAGAAGATTGGCACAGTTAAATGCAAAAGCAATTAATGTACTTTATTGCTCATTAGATGTAAGTGAATTTAATAGAATATCTACTTGCATCTCTGCTAAAAAAATTTGGGACAAACTTGAGGTCACTCATGAAGGGACTAATCAAGTTAAGGAGTCAAAAATAAACATATTAGTACATAAGTATGAGTTATTTAAAATGAAATCCACTGAGTCTATAACTGATATGTTTACTCGTTTTACTGAAATTATAAATGGGCTTAAGAGTTTAGGAAAGTCTTATACTAACTCTGAATTGGTGCGAAAAATTCTCAGGTCTCTACCAAGAGTTTGGGAGGCCAAGGTAACTGCAATTCAGGAAGCTAAGGACCTCAACACACTGCAATTAGAGGAACTTCTAGGATCACTCATGACCCATGAGTTGACCATGAGGCAAAATTCAGAAGATGAGGTCAAGAGAAGAAAGCCCATTGCCCTAAAGTCTACCACCCCTAAACAACAAACTGAGTCGAAAGATTCAAATGATGATGATGAATTGGATGAAGAAGGAATGGCTATGCTTGAAAGAAAATTCAGAAAGTTTATGAGAGGTAAGAATAGATTTCATAAAAAGAAACCCTTCTTCAAAGGTAGCTCAAGCAAAGAAAAGGGTAAGGACAAAGAAAAGGAAAAAGAAACTCCTATTTGTTATGAGTGTAACAAACCCGGGCATTATAAGATAGATTGCCCAGAATTGAAATGGATGGCAAGAAAACTGAAAAAGAAGAACTTCATGGCTGAATGGAGTGAAAGTGAGGAGTCAAGTTCAGAAGAAGAAGATCATCAAGAGACGGCCCAAATGTTTAATATGGCCAATGACGATGAGGTAGATTCTGAACTTGAATGTGATTTTACTGTTGATGAATTACATGATGCATTTTTAGAACTAATGGAAGAACATAAAAAACTAATCAATAAAAATAAAGTTCTAAAAGAAGAAAATCAATCTCTTATCAAAGATAAGTTAAAACTATCTCATAACTATGAAACATTAAGTAGGAAACTCACAAATGAAACCAAGAATCTAATTGCTGAAAATGTCAAGTTAAAAGAAGATACTGAAAAATATAAATCCTTAGTAAATAAGTTTACACTTAGTTCAACCAAATTAAATATGATTTTTGATAGTCAAAAAGCTGTATATGATAAGGCTGGATTAGGTTATAAAACAAATAGGAAACAAAAATACTTAAAGAACATTTTTGTTAAAGCTAAAAATAAAAATATTACTTGTCATTGCTGCAATAAATTAGGACATAAAGCATATGAATGTAACTATAGAAAGTCCAGTCAAAACAAATTGAGTAATAATCATAAGATTAAATTCAAGAAAGTTTGGGTTCCAAAAGGAACCTCAAGTACGAACCCTAAAGGACCCAACATAGTTTGGGTACCTAAAGCTCTTTCTTGATCTTTATTGCAGGGGAGTCTTGCAGCTAATAAAGTGGAAAAATGATGGTATCTAGATAGCGGCTGTTCAAGACACATGACCGGTGACGTAGACCAATTTGTCACCTTGGAATCTAAGAAGGGTGGAGTAGTAACCTATGGAGACAATGGTAAAGGGTATATCATTGGAAAGGGTAAAATTTTCATTACTCCATCTATTTTCATAGAAAATGTCTTATTAGTTAAGGGTTTGAAACATAACCTACTTAGTATAAGTCAATTTTGTGATAAAGGATTTAAAGTCACATTTGAAGCATCAGTATGCATAATCACAAATCCTAAAGATAATAGCATTGTACTTGTAGGACAAAGACAAAGAAATATTTACATGGTAGATCTTCATGATTTGGCAAGAAAAATAGATTATGCTTAATTACTAATGAAGAAAAGAAAAATGAAACAAGTTGGCTTTGGCATCGTAGACTAGGACATGCTAGTATGGAATTAATATCAAAACTAGTCAATAAGGAATTAATAAAAGATGTGCCAAAGTTGATTTTTGAAAAGGACAAAATCTGTGGACCATGCTCATTGGGAAAACAAACTAAATCATCCTTCAAATCAAAGAATATAGTATCAATAACTAGGCCTTTTGAACTCATACACATGGATCTATTTGGACCCACTAGAACTGCGAGTCTAGGAGGAAAGAAGTATGGACTAGTTATTGTAGATGATCTCTCAAGATATACATGGGTTTCATTTTTGGCACATAAGAATGAAGCATTTTCAGAATTCTTGAAACTTTATAATAATATCACAAATGAAAAGAAGCTCACCTTAGTAGCAATTCGAAGTGATCATGGTACTGAATTTGAAAATCAACACTTTGAAGATTTTTTGTAATAAAAATGGTATTTCACATCAATTTTTAGCACCTAGAACGCCTCAACAAAATGGGATTGTTGAAAGAAAAAACAGGACATTGGCAAAAATGGCACGCACGATGTTGTGTGAGTCAAATCTTCCAAAGTACTTTTGGGCTGAAGCTATAAGCACTGCTTGCCATATTCTAAATCGAGTTTTAATACGACCAATAACCAAGAAAACTCCTTATGAACTTTGGAAGAATAAGAAACCAACTGCTAAATATCTTAGAGTATTTGGATGTAGATGTTTCATCTTAAACAATGGCAAGGAGGATCTAAGTAAATTTGATGCCAAGTCAGATGAAGGTATCTTCTTAGGATACTCCACATCTAGCAGGGCATACAGAGTATTCAATAAAAGAACCCTTGTAGTCAAAGAGTCAGTTAATATCATATTTGATGAGTCTGATAGTGAGTCTGCTAGGAAAGAAAATATTCTTGATGATGATACAGGAATTATTAACTTTGAAAAGTTGAATATTGATGACGTGCCAATTCAAGATAAGGAAGATGATTGCGTGCCACCACAATCTCAAAACTTGCCAAAGGAATGGAGGTATGCATCTGGACACCCTAAAGACTTAATCATTGGTGATCCATCTCAAGGGGTAAGAACTCGATCCTCTCTCAGAAATTTAAATGATTATCTTACTTTTGTTTCACAATTAAAACCTAAGACTTATGAAGAAGCTGAAAAAGATACTAATTGGATAAATGCCATGCAAGAAGAATTAAATCAATTCAAAAGAAGTAATGTATGGACATTAACTGAAAGACCAAAGCATAACTCTGTAATTGGAACAAAATGGATCTTTAGAAATAAATTAGATAAAAATGGGTTAATTATAAGAAATAAAGCTAGACTTGTAGCTAAGGGATACAATCAAGAAGAAGGGATAGATTTTGATGAAACATTTGCTCCTGTAGCTAGATTAGAGGCTATTAGATTACTTCTAGCATTTGCATGTTTCATGGATTTCAAATTGTATCAAATGGATGTAAAAAGTGCATTCTTAAATAGTTTTATAGAGGAAGAAGTATATGTAGAGCAACCTCCTGGTTTTGAGAATCATGAATTGCCAAATCATGTGTTTAAATTACATAAGGCATTATATGGATTGAAGCAAGCACCTAGGGCTTGGTATGATCGATTAAGCAAATTTCTGCTTAATAATGACTTTAGTAGAGGAAATGTAGATAAAACACTGTTTCTCAAAAGAAAGGACGAAAATCTATTAGTGGTACAAATATATGTAGATGACATAATCTTTGGTGCCACAAATGATACTCTTTGCAAAGAATTTGCTGATCTAATGCATGGAGAATTCGAAATGAGTTTGATGGGAGAACTAAGTTTCTTTCTAGGATTACAAATCAAACAAACTAAAGAAGGTATTTTCATTCATCAAACTAAGTATACAAAGGAAATACTAAAGAAGTTTGGAAATGAAAATCATAAGGGAGTAGGCACTCCAATGAATCCTACTAGTAAGCTAGACAAAGATAAAAAAGGAAAGAGTATTGATATTAAGCTTTATAGAGAACTAATTGGATTCTTGCTCTACCTTACTGCTAGTAGACCAGACATCGTATTTAGTATAGGAATATGTGCTAGATACCAATCAGATCCTAAGGAGTCATATTTAAGTACTGTTAAAAGAATCCTTAGATATTTAAGAGGAACTACGAACATAGGATTATGGTACTCAAGAGACTCCTGTCTAGATTTGCTTGCATACTCAGATGCTGATTTTGCTGGATGCAAATTAGATAGGAAGAGCACTAGTGGAACATGTCAATTCTTAGGAAACAACTTAGTATCATGGTTTAGCAAAAAGCAGAATTCAGTGGCACTGTCAACAGCTGAAGCTGAATATATAGCTGCTGGCAGTTGTTGTGCTCAAGTACTATGGCTTAAGCAACAACTAGAGGACTATGGAGTTAAGCTAGATAATATTTCTATTAAGTGTGATAATACTAGTGCCATCAACCTTACTAAAAATCCGGTTCAGCATTCTAAAGCCAGACACATAGAAATAAGATATCATTTTATTAGGGATCATGTGCAAAATGGAAACATATGTATTGAGCATATATGCACTGAAAAACAATTAGCCGACATATTCACAAAACCCTTAAGTGAAGATAGATTCTGCACGCTAAGGAGGGAATTAGGCATATGTGATCCTTTCTATTGAAGAGATATAAAAGGGAGCAAGCAGTCTCATGATACATTCCTCCCATTTCTAAAAACCCATGAAACATGAGTCAAAATTGTCATATATAGATTCCTTACTCATGTATCATTGTCCCAGAAAGAATTTGTAAGGATTGGAAGCAAAGAAAATTTTTAGAAGCAAAAAGAAAGAGAAAGGAAAAATTCTGAACTTGGGTCGACCCAACCCAGAATAGGGTCGACCCAATGTTGAGTCGACCCAAGAAAATTCTTGAGTCGACCCAATGTCGGGACTCCACTGTTAAAAGGGGGACCCGAGAGCTTTTTTAGGGCACTGTTTGCCCTTGTCCTCTTCTGAAAACTCTATTTCCCACTCTCCAAACTCCTCCAATCAACTCCAAACACTAGATTACTTCAAGATCTTGGAGAAATGGGACCCAAAAGAGCCGTAGCCAAGAGATCCGGAAGAGTCTCACGGATCCAACGTGAGGAAAGACATGCTACGGAGCCATCTACAGTGTCTCCACAACGTGAGGCACATGCAGAGCCACCTCCTCCTCCCTCCCCCTCAGTACAACTTGCAAGGTTTGCGGGGAGACTGGTTACAACGGAGAGAAGAATCCATTCCGAGTTCTTTGATCAAGAAGGGTTCCGTTTGAGGGAATGGGTCCAAAGGCAAGGTTGGGAGTATCTTTGCTCCCTAGATGTGATGATCTACCCCGGACTAGTTTGGGAGTTCTATGCCTTCCTCAAAACTGGGATGGGAGGGCTCATTTCGGAAGTTTGAGGAGTTAGGGTTCGAGTTTCCGAGGAGAGTTTGAGTGAGTTGCTTCATCTCTCCTGCGAAGGAGCCACTTCAGAAAAGCCTGAAAACAAGATGAGAGCCCTGCAGTTGATAATGGAAAATGAAGACTTCGACTTTTCGAAGAAGGTAATAGCAAGCTATCTTTCTGCAGAAATGAGGTTATTGCTCAGCATCATAAATAGGATTTTATTTTCGAAGAACGGGAGATTCGATCTCATCACAGAGCGAGATCTAGTAGTGATGGAGCATATTATTCAGGGTAGTCCCCTGAATCTCCCGGCCATGATCCTGAGGCAGATGAGGGAGGTGATCTGCAACTCCAGAGTATCCCTGCCTTATGGTATGATACTCACCTTGATCTTCCGACAGCACGACATATCTGTCGAGGGGGAGATCTCCAGGCAGCTACTTCATATTGATACATACACTGCACGATCACTTATACGCATGGGCTATGAGAAAGTGAACGGGCAGTGGGTTCATACTGGAGCAGGGATTCAGGGTGATGCACCAGAGGGTGATGCACCAGATATTGGAGACCCTATCCCTGAGGATGAGGAGCATATGGATCATCCTACTGCACCTTCAGAGGCTGGACCATCGTCATCTGTTCCTGCGGGAGATACAGATGAGTTCTGGAGTAGGATGACAGAGCTTTTGTCAGCTCAGGCGAGGACTATCACTGATGGGCTGACGAGCAGATTAGACATCATGTCTGCTGATATCAGTGATCTGAGGGAGCAGATGGGAGCTCTACGGAGAGAGAGAGACTCATGGACCATCTGTGCCACAGGCTGCTGAGTCAGAGATTTCGGCACAGAGTCATCCAGCTCATCGTGCTCCACGCCAGACTCAGTCTCATCAGGCTCGACCTCCCCTCGCCACGTACACTAGGAGGATGAGGACTAGATCCCAGCCATTAGATACTCCCTAGGCTGATATTAGTATTTCTGTCTAGAGCCTAGGATAGGTATCTAGTTCTCATATGTATTTTGTGTTTATCATGTATTTTGAACTTTGATTGAGGAACATTGTATTTGCTTTTGTTTTTGGCATGATTGTACTAAAATGTTCCTATTTTGATCAATGAAGTTTGAATGTTTGTTATTTATTGTGTCTATTCCCATGCACCTATTTGATGATAACAAAAAGGGGGAGAAGTAAAGAAAGAGAAATAAGTTGTGTAAGAAAAGAGAAATAACTTGTAAAACAAATTGAAAATTATAATGGGAAAGCATATACATTTAAGGGGGAGCAATTTGTAACAATGAAAATGATCAAATCAAAAATTTCTATCAAATTTCAGAATTTGGCACATAGAATTTCAGAATTTGGCACGCACCTTTCACACCTCGATACATAACCTGAAACTCATGCTTTATCTCAAATTTTTGGAGTTTCATCTTTAATGAAATATAAATGAAAGGGGGAGCAATTCAAAAAGTTAAATTGGAAACATTTGAATGATATAGGGGGAGACTTCACTCTCATATTTGAAAAGCTGAAATTCAGCAACTTGAGCCCTTTTAAAACTGATTTTAAGACAAGTATCAATAGGCTCATACTCTATATTTTGTAATCATCAAAAAGGGGGAGATTGAGGATGATAGTGTTATTTTGATGATTAATAAGCAATAATCGAGAGTATGTTATAAGTTAATTCGATACTTCATTTATAAGTCTGTTACTCTCAGTATATTTGTATAACAAGTTAAAGATGCATTTCATTATTTACTTGGATGAATCTAACCTTGAGTTGCAGCAAACTGTGGATTGAGTCGACCCCAAGGTTGATTGGGTCGACCCCGGCACATCAAGAAAACATTTGACACACTTCTGCAAAAATGGCACAGATGAACAGTAAGTTGGGTCGACCCAAGGAAAGCATGAGTCGACCCAAACTTCAAGCTTCTCAACAACTCAGAAAATGGTTCTCTGAAAATACTGAGAGGGTCGACCCAAGATGAAGTTGAGTCGACCCAAGCTTGAGTCGACCCAAACCCTGAGAGGGTCGACCCAAAGGCAAGACAGAACAGATGACAGAAAAGGTTCTCTGGAAACCCTGAGAGGGTCGACCCAAGAAGAAGTTGAGTCGACCCAAAGAAATGTTGAGTCGACCCAAGTGAAGGAAGGCTGAATTGCAAGTTTCTGTGGTTCTGAGAGGGTCGACCCAAGGAAAGGTTGAGTCGATCCAAGTAAAAGTTGGGTCGACCCAAGGATAGGTTGAGCCGACCCAAACACGAGCAGAAGCATAACGGCTAGTTCTGCAGAAGTACTTTTTGTCCTTCCAACAGTGAGTAACGGCTAGTTTTTGAATTCTAACCATTGGGGCTTGTCCAATGGATGAAGGAAACTATTTAAAGTGGCACTATTCATCAGAGAGAACATCCTTTTGCAAGAATATCAAAGAGTACACAAGAAAGAAAAAGTGCCCTAATCTTCTTCATCCAAGTGCTTCATTCAAGAGTCAAAAGAAAGTGGTTGAGCAGATTCAAAGAGTCATTAAGAGCTCCATCCACCCTTGAAGAGTGAAGCATCCTTGACAAAGAAGAGAGAAGTCACATCAAGCGATAACTATTCTCTAAACTCTTCTTTGTAGATTATATTGTTATATTTGCTCATCTAGGAGCTTAAATCTTCTTTCTTTGTTTATTAAACTCCTTGTAAAGGTTAGTTGGTTAGCCCGCAAAACCAACGGTATAGGTTGATTGGTGAACCCGTAAAACCAATTGTAAAGGTTCGTTGGTGAGCCCGAAAAACCAACATAGGTTCGTTGGTGAGCCCGTAAAACCAACATAGGTTTTTGGTGAACCCGAAAAACCAAAGTGTAAAGGTTTTTGGATTGTGAGCCCGAAAAACAATCCAACTGTAATCCGCGGGATTATAGTGAATTCCCAAGGGGTCGCTTGGGGAGTGGACGTAGGTGCTAAGGAGAGCACCGAACCACTATACTTCTTGTTGTTTGTATTGTGATTTGTTTATTTCACTAACTCATCAATTAACATAAGTAAGTTAGTTAAAATTAAGAGAAACCAATTCACCCCCCCTCTTGGCTTGTCACCTTGGGCAACACCTCCTCCACCTCGTAGATCAAGTAGGGTCTCCCATCCTCCTGATAGATACTTAGGTATACTAGTAGGGGACATCGAGAAAATATTTCTCATGGGAGATAGGGAACATGTACAGGATCCCAATACCTACAACAAGACGATATCTGATATCGATTCCGAGAAATGGCTGGAAGCCATGAAGTCATAGATAGACTCCATGTATTCCAACCAAGTCTGGACCTTAGTAGATCCACCAGAAGGTATAGTACCTATTGGATGCAAATGAATCTACAAAAGGAAGATAGGTTCGGATGGGAAGGCAGACCTATAAGGCAAGGCTAGTGGCGAAAGGGTATAGTCAGCGCGAAGGCATTGACTATCAGGAGACCTTTTCACCTGTAGCCATTTTGAAATCCATTCGAACATTGCTTGCCATTGCAGCATTTCATGATTATGAAATATGGCCGATGGATGTGAAAACTGCTTTTCTGAATGGATATCTTGATGAAAATATCTATATGGAGCAGCCTTTGGGTTTCACTTTCAGTGATGGTGATCACAAGGTCTGCAAGCTGCAAAGGTCCATCTATGGACTAAAGCAAGCATCTCGGAGTTGGAATACTCGTTTCAATGATGCGATCAAATCGTTTGATTTCACCAAAAACAAAGAGGAACCGTGTGTTTAAAAGAAGGTTAGTGGGAGTGCTGTCGTGTTTCTCGTACTGTACGTGGATGACATCCTCCTGATAGGGAATAATATTCCCATGCTAACTTCGGTCAAGGTCTGGTTGTCAAAAGAGTTCTCCATGAAAGACCTTGGGGAAGCATCCTATATTTTGGGGATTAAGGTCTATAGAGATAGATCTAAGAGGATGCTTGGCCTATCACAGAAGATGTACATAGAGGAGGTACTGAAGAGGTTCAGTATGGAAAACTCCAAGAGGGGTCTATTGCCCCTAAGGCATGGGATTCATCTCTCCAAGAAGATGTGCCCCAACACATCTGAAGAGATTCAACGCATGAGCAGGATTCCTTATGCTTCTGCAATAGAAGCCTCATGTATGCCATGCTGTGTACACGACCTGATATAGCCCTTGCTGTGAGTGTCACTAGCAGATATCAGTCGAATCCAGGTGAAGAGCACTGGACAGTTGTGAAGAACATTCTTAAGTACTTGAGAAAAACTAAAGATTTGTTCTTGATTTTTGAAGGATCATCAGAGTTAAAGATAGAAGGATACACAGATTCAGATTTCATGACTGATATTGACGATAGAAAGTATCTATCTGGATATGTGTTCTTGTGCAATGGTGGTACGGTAAATTGGAAAAGTTCCAAACAACCGATCATTGCTGATTCTACCATGGAAGCTGAATATATCGCCGCCTCTGAAGCTGCAAAGGAAGCCTTCTGGTTCAAGAAATTCATTGCAGAGCTAGGTGTAATGCTATCAGATGCCATCACACTCTACTGCGATAATAATGGCGCCATAGCTCTTGCTAAGGAGCCAAGGTCTCATCAGAAGTCCAAGCACATAGAGCGGCGCTTGAAAGAATAGATGCCCTACAAGCCAATCGCAATATGTATTGCGAAGGGTTTTCTTTTGATTTTCTAAATCATGTACATGACATTTAAATATGAATAAAGGCATTATGTTTTATCATATGCTGTTGATTATTTTTTGTGATAAATCCCTTAGATTAGGGCAATGGTTTTGAGGCTATGATGAGATCATACTAGTGAGACTTAAAATTCTAAATCCTAATCTTAAATATTTCCAGTCATTGGTACATTGAGTCGGGGATCAATATTTACCAGAAAGACTGGTACATCTTATGTATGCTCGATGCAGAGGGTGATTGATCTCATAATTACTTGTGTGGAGACACTAATACAAAGATGTGGGTAGGGGTGCAAATGGGTCGGGTCGGGTCCTAGGTGACCCCGATCCGACCCGATTTTTTGTTCGGGTCCCAATTTTGGACCCGGACCCGACCCGGTTAAAGATCGGGTTGGGTCGGGTCGGGTCCGAGTCAGGTTCGGGTCTGATTCGGGTCGAGTCCGGGTCCGATCGGGTCCAATTTTTTTGTGCTTTTGGAAAAAAATTTGGGCAAATCTAATTTGGTCATATCATAATTATGAGGTGCTGGGCGACCCATGACATGAAAGACTTTGCAATTGAGCTCCAGTCAGAACAGATGACCCATGACTTACTAAGTCGGTCTACAAGCCAAATTTCATATCACACTATTTTTATCTATATGACTGATTGGACGGAACTCGGTGTCTCCCAGCTCCCCTCTCACGAGGACAAAAAAAATCCCAGACCTTCTTCCAAAATCCAATTCCATTACAGAAAACTGGCACATGACCCATATTCAGTTGCAGTGTTCCCTCACTTTCTCCCTTCAAAAGTTAAAAGAAACAAAAACCAAAAAACAGAAGGAAAAAAAAAGGCAGCTACCGAGACACCAGAGGTCTCAACAGTGTAATAGATCGAGAGAGAATCCTGACGGGCCGACGTTCCTTTGGATTATGCGAACCTATGCTTGTTGCTAACTTGCTATCCTCCCACACTGACCAACAATACCACAACCCATGCCAAAAAAAAAAAAAAAAGAAAAAGAAAAGACTTTCTTTTGCTTTTTCTCTCTCTCTCTCTCTTCGGGTCCATTCGGGTCGGGTCAGGTCCGTTTGGTAAACCCAGACCCGACCCAGAAAATGATTCGGGTCCAATTTTAGGACCCGACCCGGACCCGCGGGTCCTAAAATTCGGGTCGGGTCGGGTCGGGTCACGGGTCGACCCGACCCATTTGCAGCCTTAGATGTGGGTGCTCATTAGAGGAATGAGTTCACTGAATTGACCTACAAATAGAAATCTTATGAAGTCTTACTTACATGTCAAAAGATGGTTCTCTTAGTGGGAGTTGTGCAACTGATCCTTTGACCTGAGATCACCATAGTATCTTGTGCACATAAATCCATATTTTGATTTCCACTCATTCATGACAATAAGTTGTGTACGAGGTCTTCTGGATATGGTGGATTGTGTACGAAGGTTATGAATAGGTCAATAAGGAATTAATCACTTCTAGTAAGAGAAGATCACATTTTATTTATTCTAATCATATGATAATTCAGGGAGCCTTTGATCAAAGCACAATGAAAATTAGAAAGAGTTTCTAATATTTCATTATTCGAATTATCATTAGAAGATTGAGAAATATATGAATATGAAATTGAGTTTGACATATATTCATACTCATATACATATTCGAGATGCAGTTTGATTAAAGGATTGAATTGCACGGTAACTTGCCACTGAAGGGTATTTTTGGTATTTTTACCAAATTTTATATTGGGGAACTTGCTTAGCGGTCCATTTATTGACCGAACTTTAACATTAAATCCCTGTTGTCCGATTGTTTAACAACCGGTCCATATATATTTCAACATTATTTTATAGGACGAAAATGCCCCCGCCTCTCCCATTCCCACCGAAAAAGGAGAAGAAAAAGGCAGCCGCCGGCCACGGCCCGCCCCCTCTCGAGCCTCCTCCCACGCCTGCCGCCGGCCACAGCCCACCCCCTCCCGCGCCCGCTGCCCCCTTCCGCGCCGCCGGGAATACCTCCGCCCCCACGGTGGGGAGGTGCCGAAGAAGAGGAGCCGCTGGCCAGCCGCGGTTGCCGTAGGCTGCGACTCGCCCCCCCGGTGGCCCCCTCCTGCGGCCGCCACCGTCCGACCCCCTTCCATAGCTGCCGGCCTTGCGAGAGGAGAAGGAAGAAGAAAGAAGGAGAAGGGAAGAAGAGAAGAAAAAAGAAAAGAAAAAGAAAAGAAAATAAAAGAAAAAGAAAAAAATAAAATAAAAATAAAAATAAAAATAAAGTTAACTGTGTTCCTAAACAAGTTAACTGTGTTCATAGACAACTTAACTGTGTTCACAGATCTGGAGTCGACCTCTGCTCACCTGGAGTCGACCCCTTAACAGCACGAGTCGACCCCTGCTCACCTGGAGTCGACTCTCAGGCTTTCCAAGACAAGTTAATTGTGTTCAAAGACAAGTTAACTGTGTTCCTACACAACAGTGTTCCTAGACAAGTTAACTGTGTTCCCAAACAACTGAACTGTGTTCGTAGACAACTGTGTTCCTAGACAAGTTAACTGTATTCCCAAACAACTTAACTGTGTTACTAGACAAGTTAACTGTGTTCCCAAACAACTAAACTGTGTTCCTAGACAACTGTGTTCCTAGACAAGTTAATTGTGTTCCTAGACAAGTTAATTGTGTTCCCAAACAACTTAACTGTGTTCCTAGACAACTGTGTTCACAGACAACTTAACTGTGTTCCTAGACAAGTTAACTGTGTTCCCAAACAATTTAACTGTGTTCCTAGACAAGTTAACTGTGTTCATAAACAACTTAACTGTGTTCCTAGATAACTGTGTTCCTAGACAAGTTAACTGTGTTCCTAGACAAGTTAACTATGTTCCTAGACAACTTAACTGTGTTCCTAGACAAGTTAACTGTATTCACAGACAACTTAACTGTGTTCCTAGACAACTATGTTCCTAGACAAATTAACTGTATTTCTAGACAAGTTAACTGTGTTCACAGACAACTTAACTATGTTTCTAGACAACTATGTTCCTAGACAAGTTAACTGTGTTCCCAAACAACTGAACTGTGTTCATAGACAACTGTGTTCCTAGACAAGTTAACTGTGTTCCCAAACAACTTAACTGTGTTCATAGATAAGTTAATTGTGTTCACAGACAACTTAACTGTGTTCCTAGACAAGTTAACTGTATTCCCAAACAACTAAACTGTGTTCCTAGACAACCGTGTTCCTAGACAAGTTAACTGTGTTCCTAGACAAGTTAACTGTGTTCCTAAACAAGTTAACTATGTTTCTAGACAAGTTAACTGTGTTCCTAGACAAGTTAATTGTGTTCCCAAACAACTTAACTGTGTTTCTAGACAACTGTGTTCCTAGACAAGTTAACTGTGCTCACAGACAACTTAACTGTGTTCCTAGGCAACTGTGTTCCTAGATAAGTTAACTGTGTTCTTAGATAAGTTAACTGTGTTCCTAGACAAGTTAACTGTGTTCCCAAACAACTTAACTGTGTTCCTAGACAAGTTAACTGTGTTCACAAACAACTTAACTGTGTTCCTAGACAAGTTAACTGTGTTTCTAGACAAGTTAACTGTATTCACAGACAACTTAACTGTGTTCCTAGACAACTATGTTCCTAGACAAATTAACTGTGTTCCTAGATAAGTTAACTGTGTTCCCAAACAACTTAACTATGTTCCTAGACAACTGTATTCCTAGACAAGTTAACTGTGTTCCTAGACAAGTTAACTGTGTTCACAGACAACTTAACTGTGTTCCTAGACAACTGTGTTCCTAGATAAGTTAACTGTGTTCCTAGACAAGTTAACTGTGTTCACAGACAATTTAACTGTGCTCCTAGACAAGTTAACTATGTTTCCAAATAACTTAACTGTATTCCTAGACAAGTTAACTGTGTTCACAAACAACTTAACTGTGTTCCTAGACAAGTTAACTGTGTTTCCAAACAACTTAACTGTGTTCCTAAACAACTGTGTTCCTAGACAAGTTAACTGTGTTCACAGACAACTTAACTGTGTTCCTAGACAACTGTGTTCCTAGACAAGTTAACTGTATTCACAGACAACTTAACTGTGTTCACAGACCTGGGGTTGACCCCTGCTCACCTGGAGTCGACCGCCGCAGGATGCGGGACGACGCCCTTCTTCCTCTTCTTTGGCACCTTCCCACCATGGGGGCGGGGGCGAAGGCATTCCTGGCGGCGCGGCCGCGGGAGGGGGCTCGGGAGGAGGCGAACCGGGGCCAGCGGCAGCCGCGGGAGGGGGCAGGCCGCGGTCGGCAGCAGCCGCGGCTTGGAGATTACAGTTTGGAAAGTCTCTGAAATTCTTCTTCTTTGGGAGGATAGGAGATCATGAGGGAAGGGGCATTTTCGGTATCTTATTTCAAAATAAAAGGGGCTCAGGGATCGGAAATTACAGTTTGGAAAGTTTCTGGACCGGATGTTTTAGATTTAATTAACAAGGACTTTTTGTTACAGTGGAGTCTTTAGAGGGATGGGAAAGTAATGTCCCCTTTTATATTTTCCAGGTAGACATGACACGTCGCTAGACATCAATCTTGTCTTATAGGTTTGATCGAATTAAAGAGTTTAATTCGATCACCAATTAGAAAGGATTCTAATTGTTAAGTTCGGGTTCGCGCAGTTTGGACTTAAATCGATTAGAAGAGTTCTAATCAAGTTGGGTCAACTCGCACTCACACCTATTGCTGGCTAAGTATGAAACCCAATGGGTCATACACAAGAAAACTTATAAGGGTCTAATTGGAATAGATCATGTTTGCAAGATAAACATCCTAGCAGGTGTTGCAAACCCTAGCTCCTGATTCAAATTAAATTCGAATCTGATTCTTAGATTAGGTTGATCTAATATGATTAGATCATGACCTAATATGGGTTAGCCAAGAGTTGGAACCCATTCGACTTTAATTAGACCTGATTTGATTAGGTTTAATATTTCCTTTAAGTTGGTTAAACCTAATTGGATTGGGTTTGATAGGGCCTTCACTTCTGGACCATTGATCGCTCCCTGAATGAAGGATCTGGTCTACTAGTTGGCGTCTTCATCTGGACCATTGGATCGCTTCCTGGATGAAGGATTTGGTCCACTGGTTGGCGCCTTATTCTGGACCATTGGATGGCTCCCTGGATGAATAATCTGGACCATTGGTCAGCGCCTGAATCTGGACCACTGAATGGCTCCCTGGATGAAAGATCTGGACCATTGCTCAGCGCCTGAATCTGGACCACTGGATGGCTCCCTGGATGAAATATCTGGACCATTGCTCAGTGCCTGAATCTGGACCATTGGTGATGGCATCTTGCTTCTAGACCATTGGATGGCACCCTGGATGATGATGCCTTGATCTGGACCATTAGATGGCGCCTAGATCTGGACCATTGGCTTTGGTTCCCTGCATTTGGGCCCTTGGATCATCAGGATTTAAGAGAAAAACGTGAGAAAGAAGCGTATCATTAGATACGACTTTTTTTAAAGCTTGATACGCCTCCCTCTCTCTCTTGTTGGCACCCTCTTATCACACCCTTTGATGCATGAAGGGATGGCTAGGATGCATCCCTTCACATCTATAAATAGGGAGCCATTCCACCGTATTCTTCATTCCAACTCCACCGCATTCTCTCTCCCTTATTTCTTCTTTTTTTACAAGCCTTTGTCTCTTTCTAGCATTGCTTCTAGAGTATCCTAAGCCAAGACAAGGAGGTCTTCTTTAGGACAAAAAGATTAGAAGTGATTTAGAAAGGTGAAAGAAAAATAAGAGAGGAGAGAAAGCAAGCCAATTTAAATCCTTTGGAAGGATTCAACATTAAGGATCAAAAAATCTTTGGAGCTAAAATCTTGATCGAGTTTTCATGTGGATCACCGTTGGAGGGCGGACACTTGGACGCCTCGTGGAGATTCTACAAACTTGGATTTAGTGTTACAAGTATTTTTCTATTTCAGCATTTATATTTATATTGTTTGATTGTTACCATTAAGGTGATCTAGGCTTCATATTAAGGGACTTTATTAAGAAATTTTTAAAATTCCTAGCTTCCGCTGCACATTATGACATGATCGGAACCCTACAGCGCTTTCACCTCATACGCGACTATCTCGAAAAGAAATATGTCGAGGTGCAGAGAGTAGACTCCGCGGACAACGTGGCGGACCCGCTCACTAAGTAGTTAAATCAGCAGCAGACTGAAGCCCACCTTGAGAAGATGAGACTTAGATATATGTCTAATTTGCTTTAGTGCAAGTGGGAGATTGTTAGATGTATGCCCTAAAAGCCAATCTGGCGGACACATTATTAATTCTAGGACATAAATTTGTACCTGACTTTATTATTATTGAATAATAAATGGGCATCTTTTCATTCATATTGTTTATGTGTCTATGAATCGTCCAAGAAATTAATAAGATGATGATACATATTCTCAAGAGTTGAGAATTTGAGCCATGTATCATTGGTGATGAATTTCTAAATGCTCCTGGTCAATGGATCATCACGAGGACGGTGATCAATCAGATCAGTGCACAGATCGCTATCCTTATGGATGGACGAGACTCAAGTCCACAGTGTAGAGACACTGAAGTGATAGTGCAGGTGCTTGTTAGAGAACAAGGGTACTGAGCGTGACCAAGACAAGAAGTCACTTTGATGTCTATCCACTCGTCAGTGACTTGCTTGATGTTGCAGTAGTATGACTGGTCTTTTGACCTACGATGCTTCGGCTATTCATAGTGAGGTTATTGTAGTTTGACTGCACATATACATGGTCTCTAGTCATATGGGTCCTTGTTGTGTAGATTGGCTGCAGTAGGTTTACTGTAGGAGTAGGGTATGCACTTACATGAAATCTATCGACCTTGATAGAAGAGGAGTGATCCTATGTGATTTATTAGACTGAGTTCTAAGACCTTGGCCAGGGCAGTAATATACAGTGGAGAAAGAATTTTTCACTATCGGACTCAAGTCAAATAAATCTAGATATATGACAGACGACGGGGTTTGACGAGTTATCCATGAGCTCCGGTCTATAGGGATCCACGATAGAAGGACTGTATCATACGATAACTGCACCTAGAGGTTCATCATTTTATTCTGCTAGGTAGCCACTACATACTGCTAGGTGTCACTGGTAGATGGTGAGACTCACAGGGATCATCTCAATGGTCGATAGTCCCGGGTGAGTTGAGTTGGAATTGTTTCAACCCATTGGAGTTTTCAATGATATTGTGACAGAGATCGCAATATATCTCGCTACCAGTTAGAATAGAACCTATGGGATCACACACATTAAAAGTATTGACCGATCCGATGGTTGAATTGTGATTAAGAATCACATATGATCAATTAGATTGATAAATGGATAACCCGCTAAGAGTTAGTGGTTAGAAGAAGGAACAATTGCAATCGGATTGCAATTTAATTTAATTAATTGGACTTGATCATGAGTCCTACTAGGAGTAGGATCCTTGGAGTCCTAATTGGATTAGGATTTCAAATTAAATTAGAGTCCTACTTGAAGTAGAATTTCTAAAGTCCTAATTGCCTTAGGGCTGAAATTTAATAAGTCCTAATTAGATTGGGATATTCTTAAGTTCTAATTAATTTTAATTTTAATCTAATTAAAAGACTCCTAATTGGATTAGAATTGAAGAGTTCAATGGAATCTTGGTTCAATTAAATCCTAACTGGATTAGGATTTGGAATGAAAGAAAGGGTGCACCTAGTTCCTTTTTGAAAGGGACTAAATCACCTAAGATTAAACCCCTAACCTCCACTTGATTAGATCAAGTGGAGGCGTGCGTGATGTAAGATAAGGAGGGAGGGGCGTACACTCCTCCCTTGGCATTTCATGGGAAGAAAAGGAGGAGGGGCCCACGCCCCTCCTTTTGAATAATGGATAAAGATGGAGCTCCTAAATTTTAGGAGCTCCAACTTTATCTTAAACAAAAATAAAAGGGGGCTGCCGCATGGGATTTTTTCATTCCATTATTGAGCCGTACCTCTCCTCCTCTCAACCTTCTTTGAGCCGTGAGAAGCCCTCTCCTCTTTTGGGGTTTCATCAGTCACCAACAAAGAAAAGAAGGGAGGCGTTTGCATTTTTTTCTTTCCTTCTTCCACCAAAAAATAAAAGGCTGCAAGTGTATGCTTCCTTTTATTTATTTTTTTTTCTCCTCTTCTTCATCCTTAAGACAAAGCAACCAAGTGTTGATTGCTGCAAGGAGAAAGGATTCAACCATCAATAGCCATCTCTGCAAGAGAGCTAGCACCCCGGGGAGATCCAAAGGCTTCGATCGAATCATTACTTCGTGTGGATACCCATAGAGGCCGGACGTGTGTGCGGCTTCCTCTGAATTTTCATCAAATACCACGTGAATCAGATTTGCGGAGACCATCTACCCGCACAAGGTGAAGATCTGATCTTCTTAATCATGATTTTAAAATGATTTAACAAGAATTTAATCCTGATCTATCTACAAAAGGTTTTAAAATACGTTCATGCGATGAACGGAATATGCACATGTCATTCCGCTGCGCATCTGAAAATTTTTTGAATTTTCAGTGGTATGTGATAGATCCTAACAACATCCTCCTCAGCTTTTATACACTTAAGGTATAGGCTAGGTCGGGTTTGCAAACTTAATTTTACATGACCAAAGTTCTATTGACAATTAATTCTATATGTACTCAGTTCTTTATAAATCTGTTGCGGTCGTAATTCCTTCATAGCATACTCCCTAGTAGAGGAACAGTTCAAGATGTTTCATCTCACCGATTAATTCCTGCTTAGCTTTCCTACTTTTAGATCGGTCAAGGTGGGTTCACTATCTTAATCTTAAAGCAGAGTTCTCATGTTGAATCCTCTGAACCTAAATTGTTTAACTACTCTAATGATAATAAGGACTCCAGAAAGAATCGAAGAGATGTACTTGTTATAAGAGTTTCACATTCTAAAATACAAGCAAAATAACAAGGCCAGATGTTTCTCTCGGACACGGATACTTATAAACACATACATATGTATATGCATATCTCTTCATGGGGCATATATAGATAACGCCAAATTGCCTTTAACATTTATTTATAAACAAAAGCAAAGAAGAGTGCCTAAAAGGTGTTATGAGAATAAATTTAGTTTCTTTGGACCAATCTTATCATTAAAATAAGAACCTGAACCGATAGACAAGGACTTTACAAGTCAACAAAAATATTAAGCATTTCAGAATGTAACATAATTTATTAAGGAAAGGTTGCCATGAACATAAGGAAGCAGAGTCTGTATATAACTGTATAGGTATGTGTAAGTGAGAGTGAGACCAAGAGAGCGACACAGAGAGAGAGAGAGAGAGAGAGAGAGAGAGAGAGAGAGTGCCGTATCTGACTATTACAACAATATGGCCAAGCATGTTCACTGGACAAAGCCTGAGATTGAGAAGCCTCTCAAACTTGTCTTTCGCCTCAGCTTGTCGGTGCCATCACTTTACAGAACAAAGAAGAGATCAATGATGATACACGTAAAAAAGATTGATTTCGAAGCTCAAGACATATTTAAGTCCAAAAAACACTTGCCTTTTCAAGATTTTCTATCTCCACTATTTTCTGTATCTGTTCTGCAATACTGTCCTGAAAGGTCAAATAATAGGTCAAGTTTCTCATGTTATGTTTATACAAGGAAACAACAAATAACTCAACGAGATCAGCCTGACAAATAGCAATTTAATAAGGTAATCAACTGCATTACTAACCGCCTCAGCGGCAAGGACAACAGTGTCCATTTCCACCTCAATCTCAATCATTGAAGATATCTGGAATGCAGACATCATTATTGCCTATTATAATAGAACATAGACAAATTATCACATTGAAGTGGAAGTGGATTACTATTGATGAAAACCAACTTTTGAATAGCTATCAATACTTGCGAAGAGGGAATTTTCCATGCTTTGACATACCTTGTCAACTCCATCTCATCAAGCACTAGAAAAGATGTTTCAATGCAAGGTGACTTTGAACAGAAGACTGTCAAAATTTATTGTTTCTGTTATGATTATGAATTCATTACAAATTAGCAGGTTTCTCTCAAAACCACAATAGTTCAGATATTATGCAAGAAATGTTTAGGTGAAGTTACCAGTAAGATGGCTCCCCCACAGCTACAATTTTGTTCTTCAATTGACACAGCAAGCCAACATCCAAACCTTCAAGAGACAATGTTACAGAGTTTAGGTGCATTTCTGATTCAGCATATTGCAGATAAGTCAACACTCTATAAGAATACTCAAATTCTTAACTAAGAGAATTATGCGAAAAAAATACCACTTTTTCAGCAGCTTGTCTTAAGTCCTTATGCAAATCTGCAGCAGGTCATATTGAGATAAAAGCTGCTGCTTAAGAGCAATTACATCCACTGTCTTTTGAGGAAGCTGAAATGACCATGAAGGGAAAGGCCAAGCATAAGCAAAGGTCTGCATCACAGTTTTATGTCTTAGTATTGGGTTTATAGCGCCATACCAACACATGGTAAAGGTGCCAAATTAGCACACCACTTAGGTATTTTACTGTATCGAGTCCCTATACCAATTCCCCATTGATACTTTGTGGTACAACCCAACGTTTGCTGTGTGGGTACCGGGCCCCGTATCGGTTGTCCGACAGCACGAGTCGGTAGGGCCCGCCTCTGGTCCCTTGTTTCATTTGAAACAAAGGCCCGAAGGGGGCCTTTTTATGTTTGCGGGCCCCACCTCCACGTCTTCCCGGCCTCTGCCTCCTCCCCGTAGAGGGTCTTTGGCCTCCCCCGGCCGGCCTCTCTCTTCCTTCCTCTCCCTCCCTCGCTCTCTCTCTCTCCCTCTCTCTCTCTTCCTCTTTTTCTTTCTCCTTCTCCCCATCCGGCGATGAGTCTCGGTTTTGATGACGGAACTATCCCGGTGTGTCACCAGTATGGCTCAGGACAATCTGAACCGAGCAGTTTGGGATGGTTCCGCCGACCATGGTACAACCAGTATGGATTGGTATGATCTGATACATAAAATGTTGGTCTACATACATATTTATGCAGGCTATTCCTTTAATATTGAAATATTGCAACAACATGATTCTACGATATCCACAAATTCTCCTTTCACATCGTATGTGCTTTAATTTAATGTATAATTGTGTTGATCACTTGATTGTGGTATGTTTCATTACAAAAACAATCATTCAGTTGCAAGCTCAAAGCATATTTATGAAAGGCGAACAAAGCAGTCATAGTTTTGCACAAAGTGCTGCCTGCTGGATGGATACAAGAAGCCGCACTAGTTTTTCATGGAAAAATTGGCAGGTACACTAAAGAACTACAGCTCTTTAATTTGGTTGTTCTACACATTTAGTGCAAAACAGTACTTAGATAGGGGATCCACTTAGAATGTGCCCTAGAAAATAAGTTGTTTAATGTTATGCAACCGAAGAAGAAAGTAACCAAACATTTCTTCTTGTAGTTCTAGTGGGTCTAAAGAATTCATAATTTACATGGATAACTGGGAAAGAAAGTTATGTGAATGACTCTCAACCTGCCATCTGCCCTTTATGAATTGGTGCCAGATTTCTAGCCAAGGCAACTTTATGAAGGAGAAAAGACAACCTAAACATCCTGTTAGCATGTCTTGTATTAAGAAAAACCAAGATTAAAGCTGTTTAAATCTACCCTCTGAGTCTCAGCTGTTCTTGATACACATGCTACCATAACATGTACAACATTAACCATATAAAACAAAGAAAAGTTGGAAGACAGAAAACATTATACAGATAATAAAGAAGTGCAGTCATAATTATGAAAAAAATAGCAGATATTATAAAGATCAGGAAAAAGCATAGTATTAGATCGGTCAGCGAGGAGGTCAACTAATAACAAAAGGTTTGGAGAGAGGGAAAAAGGATCACCTGAGGCAATTCTGGGAGAAGTACACGGTTCGTGGTAATTCCCACAGCCAATGATGCAATGGCGGCTACTGAAATAAGTCTAGGAAGGCACGGGTCAACATCCAGCAGAGCAAAAGGAAAAATGAATCCCCATTCTTAAATGGAGTTCTAAGCAGTTGTGAGCAGGGGATCCTTATCCACTAGCGTGGTTTGTAAGGCACATGGGCCCTGGATCAAACCGAGGAGATAATGTATCCATTTCCCAATAACATTTGATGGACCTGCTAATTAAATGGTCAATCTTTCTCCTTCTTGAGCAGGAAGCTCCACTGTTTTGGTAGCAACCTATGCATGCAAGATGTTCCTGAAAGAATACGAACCTGTAGCAACAAAAAGAAATGAAGCCATGAATATGCATGATGAAATGTACAATGGAAATCAACTTTGAAATTATAGAAGGGTAACTTTAGATTCAAATCTTTGTACTTCCTCTGCCCTTTTATCTCCAAATCTACTTATAGATAAATTAGGAGATCCCCATAACAGTCACCATCAGAGAAATGAAATCAATCATACTTGTAACCCTCTGGCTACTCAATAGTTTCCTCATGTCAAAATAGATAGTGTGGCAAGCATATCTTTTTCTTAGCTCATTTTTTTTAAAAAAATAATCATCTAAATGATCTAAAATACACAAGAAACAGAAGTTAAATTATGCAAATCTTTTCTGGGAATCAGATGCTACAACTGGTTAATGTGGTTATTGCCAAACACAAAGATTAGGGGTGTGGAATTGTATCTGATAGATAACCAATTAAGAACTGTGGTATAAGTTAGTGACTACATAAAAATATTAATAATGCAGCTCCATATGTCAAATGTGACTCTATTGATTTTGTTGAGAACTTTTATATTTGTCACCCATATATATATATATATATAATATATATATATATATATATATATATATATATATATATATATATATATATATATATATATATATATATATATATATATATAAAGACATCATAAATCTTAGATGTAACAAATTTCTAACAGTTTCTTATTAGAGCTACAATATTTATCCTTGGTCGAACTCTTCATGTTGTACCACCTTTTCAAATCTTATTCTCCAAAATACCCAGATAAAAAGAGAAAAAGGCGTCAAAATTTGGTGGAAGAACAATTGATCTGATTGACTCCTAAAGCTTGAAATCCTGATATGTTCTAATCACATTCAGCTTACAAGGCTATAATTTCAAATAAAAGCTCTTTTCTAATTATTGCAGCCTTAGATAGTTCAACAAAGACTATAAAGAGTTAATGTCTTGCATTCAATAACTCCAATATGTCAAGGGCATAAAGCAGTCACAAAAAATGATGACCTTCTTATTGCAATTTTCCTTATAAGTAAACATACTTTTGCAGAGTCAAGTTCTTTTCAATTAAATCTTTTCAAGATGTTGTAGGCATAGAGTGGTTATATTGGAATATCTATAATTCTTATCATGGATTTATCTGTTGATTGGCAAAACATGGCATGCACAATGAGTGCAGCGCCAATGCTTCATGAATGCAGCACTAGCATGATATCCAAGGTTCCCAAAAGTAACTTCGACTGCCTAGTTCAGCGCAAAGCATACCTGAGTCCGGAACCGTGCTGGTAAGTGAGAACGGTTCGGCACTCAGTGCTTCTCCTTGGTTCGAATCAGTTCAGACTGGTTCCTACTAGTTCCAAACTAATAATATAAAAGAAAGAGGATAAAAGGCCTTCTAGACCACTTTGTCCACTCCTTTTAAACTTCAGAAGGCTTAGGAGTGTGGGAAAGTAAGAAAAGAAGGGGTAGGAGGGGCTTTGTAGGTCAGCAAGTAGGATCAAAGAAGAAAAGGCACAATCTTCTTTCCTCTCTTCTCTCCTCTTCTTTTTAAGCCTAAAATAGACAAAATTGCTAGAAGAAGGAGAGATCACGCCCCTTGTTTATTTGGGTGTGATTTCAAGATATGTTGCAGATTTAAGGATGATCAACACATTGAAGAAGAGATCATGATTTTTCATTGTTCATGTATTCAGATTAAAAATATATTTTTTGGTATAAAAATAATAACGAAAAAAATTCAAAAAAAGGCATGTTTAAGGGTGTGCATGTTACTTGTCTTTTTTTTTTTGGCAACAACAAAAAATAAACGGCAATTAAGGTATATCCATGGGCTGAAAAAAAATATGTAGTACCCCTAGTAGGAGCATGGGAGCATGGTGCAATGATCTCAAGCCAGCACCATTGGAGGTGCAAGTAGTGCGATATAAAATGGATAAGCGTGAGTAATAAGATTGAAGCAACACTTGGCTGATAGTTACCCTAATGTGACTGCGTGCAAAGCTTCCTTTCTCCATCCATCATATATATCTTTTCCACTTGCTAACATTATCAAGTTGAGACCTCTCCTTCATATATTCAACAACATAGCCTTTAAACCATTCTTTTTTTTTCAAAATAAAAGAACTGAATTTCTCCCATAAACTCCCACACTTACGTTGATGTTTGAGGTCATGACATCTCACCCTCTATACCCCTTTAGTGACTCCTTGCAATTCTCTCACATCTAATTGAACCAATGTCACATGAGCATTTATTATCATCTTAAATGTATTGTCTAGAAAGAATCCTTATTTACTAGCTTTTAAACATACTCTCCAAATATTAACTTATTACATTTCACTTTAATCGCATTTAATTGCTCCTAATGCATCTTTTATACACACACAAACACACACTCTCAATCCCCCTTCCCTTTTGATGAACAGTTTTTCTTACCTTTTCACAAGCATGATATTTCCTCTTGGATTATTTTATGATGCAAAGCTAGCCCTACACACTTTTATGCCTCTTTTTCAGCCTCTTTAAGAGCATAATAGTACTTGCATATAGTTTTGCCATTCATCGAACTAGGATCTTTCATTATTAATCTCGTTTCTGACCTTAGAATTCTTAGGTATTTAAGATATCGCTCCCTAAACAATATAATCATTTTACTGACTTGTTTATTATTTTAGTCAACATAACCTCTTTGAAACCAATGAAGAACCTTATTTGTTTATGTTGCTAGAAATTGGACCCGGAGGCGACCACTGGCTGAGAAGGAGAAGCTCCGGCAAGAGTGGCGGGTGGCGGTACGCCGGCGGGCTGCATCCTCCGAGAGACCTGCAAGAAGCCGGTGGCCGGGGTTTCCGGTGCCGGCCCTCCGATGCTTAAGTCAGAGGGAGCTTTTGTGGAGAAAGAGAGAGTTTTGGCATATCGGAGTCCGAGTCCTTTTGGATCAAGAAGAAGAATCCCCCTTTATAGGAGGGATACAGGGTTGCCTGTGATGTGATCGGACAAATTAAATGAGTTTCCACCATGATTGAGCACGATCGTGTAAATTAATGCATTGCCGTGGAAGACCAGACTGGAGCCAATGAGTCGTCGTGGCTGATCGGACACAGTCGAGTGAGTCAACTGGTTGCCGTAGAGGGCCCGAAATTTTGGGTAAGCCAGAGATCCGTGGATGGCATGCGCATTAATTGTTGAGTGAGCCGGAGATCTGCGGAGGCCATGCGCATTACTTATTGACAGTGGTAGTAGGGCATGGTCCCCGGTTGAGCTGGCGAACGGAGCACGACACGGTGGAGCTGCAGAAGGATGCGGCCGCAGCGGGTGGATGACAAGGTCGGGCTTCCGAGGTCAAAAATGCCGAGATCGGATGCCCAGGTCGGACGCCTCGAAGTCGAGCGCCTGGTCGGGCGCCCTGAGATCGGGCGCCCTGAGGTCGCTGCCGCTTCATCCGTCGTCATGTGCCGACAACAGCCGATTTTTCCCCCAACACTACCCTCTGACTTTCGAGTTTGAGTAGCCCACAACCTCGGATGAAGAAAATAATTCCAGGTTGGTGGGACCGGGCAAGTTTAAATTGCCCCGCCATTCCACGCACTTTGGGGCGTCTTTAAGGAAAGGTGACGCCCCTTCGCTTTTCGAAGCAGTTTGAAGCCGCAGGTTCATAATGAGGTCCCGGGATTCGACGGGATGCCGCTTTGATTTTGCTTTTAAAGCGTCGATCCAGGTTGATACGCCGCTTTGGTTCCCGAGGCCGACACGTGGCGTAATTCCGATAGAAAGCGGGATCCGGCTCTGTCAATCTGGATCGTCGGGAGGGTCTATATAAACCCTTATTCTAGCCCTAAGGGCTCTTGTTTTGGCTCCGTCAATCTGGATCGTCGGGAGGGTCTATATAAACCCTTATTCTAGCCCTAAGGGCTCTTGTTTGGTCGCCGCTGTTGTTGTTTCTTCTTCTGCTTTCTTTTCCTTGGTTCTTCGATCTTCGTTTAGTTTCTTTCGGCAGCGCTCCGAGGTGTTTTCCGGCGACCATCTTGATCTTCCACCTTTGGGTCGTCGGGACTTTCAGCGGAAATCTCAGTAGGTGCTTCCCCTTCGTTTGCTCGGAGGGTTTTTGTCTTCTTTTCTTCTTCTTCTTCTTCTTCTTTTCTCTTTTTTTTTTGGAGATGGGTCGTGGCCCGGACGAAGTCGGGTCCACTTTGGCCGAGGAGGAGTTAGAAATGATCGGCGAATGGTTTTTCCCTCGACACGGGTTTCGTCTTGAACCCACGGGATCAGAGGATCGGGTGACGAGGCCTCCCCCAGGTCGGATTGGGGTGTACGTAGAGACACTCTGGGCCGGCCTGCGATTTTCCTTGCATGGGTTCGTGAACGAGCTTCTGGCGACATACCAGCTTGTCCTGGCACAGCTCGCTCCGAACGCGTGGAGGACCATTGTCGGTTTTCTGTCCCTCTGCCTTGCGCATAGGATACCGACCTCGGTAAATGTCTTCCGTCGGTGCTTCATGTTGAAATCCAATCCGGCGGATGGGGAGTGGCTTTACCTTGCCCTTCGGGGCGGTAGGTCACTCTTCCGGAGTGCTCCTTCCTCCATTCATGGGTGAAAGGAGAGGTTTTTCTTTCTTTCCTCCGAACGCACGTGGGGATTCGACCCCAGGTGGGGGCAGCTCCAGCTCAAGGCCGCCAACAAGCTCCCCAGACTTTCAGAGAGCGAGCAGAAGACCCTCGACGCTCTTTACAGCGTCGAGGAGAACATTCTTTTGAACGACCTCCTGAGCGAGGTGGCTTTGGTGAATGTCGGCCTGAGCTCGGCGCGCCCTCAGGGTAAGAGCGGTTATATGGCTCTGTTCTGTCGTCTTTTGTCTTATTTGTTTTACTTTTTCTCTTTTTCTCTCTTTTCTCCCTTTTCCTTTCTTCTTTGGTGACAACCTGACATCCCTGCTTCTCTTTTTTCGTCTTTTTAGATATTCCGGGGATGGTGACCGGTAACGCAGCTCTTTACGCCCGGTACAAGAAAAAGGCGGCCGAGGCCGGCGGGGTTCCACCCGAGTCCAGGAAGAAAACTAGGTCCTCGATGGCCACGGCCACCGAAGCGAATGCCCCCGGGACCGGGACTTCCGACCCTGTCCGGAAGGAGGTTCCGGGCACCGAGCGCATGGGCTCGAGCTCTGCAAGGACTTCCGCGGCCCTCGCTTGTCCATCCCCTATCTCTCAGCGTTCTGATCGTCAGGTCGTCCAGTTGCGGCGCTCGGGCCCCGAGCCAAGGAGCGGCCTAGGGATCCCGAGCCCATCTCTGCCGAACTCGGCGAGACCCAATCGTCCAGATTCTTCAAAGGATGAGACCCATCCGGAGAGGAGGCCCTACTGCCCGGAGTGGACCGTCTTCGAGGGTGACTCAGCTCTTCACGACGGCCAAATAGCGCGTCAAGTATTCCGCGTCGCGCTGCTTCCGGCCGATAGAGCCGAGTTCCAGGCTGCAGACTTAAACAGCCTCATTGATGGGACCTTCTGCTCTGCCATTCGGGTAAGTTAGCTTTTTGCCTTAACTCCCATACTCGACTCTCGGTCTCGGCTCACTCCTTCATTTTTTCGTTTTTAGCATCTTCACAAGGTCAATATGTTGATCTTTGTGGCGGCCGACTATCGAGATAAGGCTCGGAGGAGCCAGAGGGCACAAGAGGAGGCCTCGCGAAGGGAGGCCCTTGCGAGGACGGAGGCCGCCGAGGTCGAACTACGATCGGTGATTGCGGAGCTCGAGGAGGAGAAGGCCGCGCATGCTTTGGCCAGGTCAGAGGTGCGCGCCTCCGAGGCGCATCTAGCCGAAGCTCGCTCTGCGATCGTCGGCCATTAACATGAGGCGGGGGTCGCCCGGCTGAAGATCGAGCAGCTTGAGGCTCAAGAGAAGAGGGCTTTGGAGCAAGCCCAAAATGCGGTGCAACTCTTCTGGGAGTCGGAAGAGTTCCGCGACTTGATGGAGGAAGAGGCTGTGGACGAGCTTATTCGCGGCTTCGAGGACTTCCAGAGGCAAATGCGGCGGATCTGCCCTCAGTACGATCTCGATAGTTTTCAGCCCGACGGGGGATCGTCGAGGGCGAGCCCGAAGGTCCGGCAGACGGCGGCACAGCCAGCAGGACGCCTGCGGGCCCTGAGGCCGAGGGGGAAAACGTCGAGGCTGAGGTCGAAGCGGCCGAGGAGACCGCTCAGGAGGCTTCCCCCAGAGAAGTTGCCGGAGGCGCTTCTGAAGGAGCGTCCGAAGTTGTTCCAGAGGCCGCTGGCAACGTTCCGACCGAGGCTACTGTGAATGTGCCCGGATCGGTGGAGGACCCCGAGGAGGCTCCGGCTGAAAATTCTGAGGTGATTGTTGTGGACGACCTCGAGGTCGGTGCCGAAGCTGTAGCTGCCCCTTAGGACTTTGCTTTTTCTTTATTTCTGTAGATGAGGTTGGCCTCCTCGTCGAGCTTTGTAATTGGCCTCAGGGCCCTTTACTAATGAAGGATCTTTTTTTTCCAAGTCTTATGTTTGCTTTTATAACGAACTCTTACTTTAGCTATTTGAGCTGAACTTTCACTTGGTGAATTTTCACCAAGTCCCTGGGCTCGGCTTTCAGAAAAATTCGCTAGGTGCCTGGGCTTGGAACCCGTCAAAGCCCTCCGAGTGCTTGGGCTTTAGGCTTTAGATTCTCAACAAAATTTCGCCAAGTCCTTGGGCTCGGTCTTCGGGGGGACCTTATTAGGTCTTCGGATTGTAGACCAGAGCCGAGTTGTCGTTGGAGCTTGTATGCTCTTTGGTCCCGGGCTTTGCCGAGGCGTTGTTGGGTAGAATCTGAAGTTGAATTTGTGGTCAATGAGAGTAAGTGTCCTCGAGCTTGGCCGGGACATTATTAGTAGAGCTCAGGATCGTCATAGTAGGGTGTTTCGAACCGGTCCGAGGTGTTTCAAAGGCCTCCGAGCCGAGTCGGAGGGTCGTGCGTGAGGCCGAGGGAGCTCGGGCTCGCAACTGGCTCAACAGGACGTCCCAACCTTGGTCGGGGGATCCCAAGCCTAGCCGAGACTTTGCTCTCGAACAATCGGAGCTGGATGGGTGTCTTGGGTCGAGCTAAGCGACTCCGCTCCGAGGTCGACTTTCAGCGGCGTTATTCGGCCTGTGGTCGACCCGGCGTGTCGCCTTTGTTCAGATTGGGGCATATTACTGTAAAGGGGGCGTCGAACAGTGCTGAATGTCGTCGAAGCATCGTGGAGATGTCGCGGAGATGTCGCAGCGAGGTCGAGGGAGACTCAGCTCGTGGTTGACTTGGCGGCGTTTGGCGGTGCTTTCCGAGCTCGAGGGAGCTTGGGCTCGCTGTCGACTCCGCGACGTTTTCCGAGTTTGAGGGAGCTTGGGCTCGCTGTCGACTCCGCGACGTTTTCCGAGGTCGAGGGAGTTTGGGCTCGCTGTCGACTCAGCGGGGCATCTTGGTCGGGGTCTTTGATGGAGATCGAGACCGAGTTCGACGTCAACGTAGCGAGGTATCCCAAACTTGGCTGGGGCATCCAAGCTTGGTCGGGCACTCGAGCTTGGTCGAGCATCCGAGCTTGGTCGGGTATCCAGGTTCTACCCGTTCTTTCCGGAGGGCGTCCCGCACTTCCAGGATTTTGATAGGCAGCGTCTGATCTAACGTTTGGGTTGGCACCTTGGCCGGTTGCTCCGCTTGGCTCGGTGCTTCAGCCGGTTGCTTTGCTTTGTGAGTCGCCATATAGCTTGCTTAGCTATTGATTGGTCTCCACGAACATCGCCTACTCCTCGGTCGGTGGAGAACCGCACGAGCAGGTGGTAGGTCGAGACCACAGCTCGGAGGGCGTTAAGCCCTGGTCGTCCAAGAATGGCGTTGTAGGCCGAGGACAGGCGGACCACAAGAAAATCTATCCTCATGGTGCTTTCTCAAGGTGCGAGCCCGACCGTGATAAGGAGGCTGATCTCACCCTCAACCGGGACCTCCATTTTTTGGAAGGCATCATAATACAAAACATTCGCCGAGCTTTCATTATCAACCAAGACACTCTTTAAATCAAATTTATTTATGATCATGGAGATGACCACTGCGTCATCATGGGGAGTCTCAATCCCTTCTAAGTCCTCGTCCGAGAACGAGATAGCTTCGGAAGTACGTGGGCGCTTCAGAGGGGTTTCTCTCCCGGTTGACTCATCAGCTGAGCCTCCTTCGGCCGGGCCTCTTACAATGGTGTTGATGGTGCTGACGATGGGCCTGTTGTCATTTGGATTTTCGGACGGTGCAGCATTTTCTACCGGCCTTCTTTCTTCGCGCCGGTTCCGCACAAACCGGTTGAGTACTCCACGGCGAATGAGCGTCTCGATCTCATCTCGGAGCTAGAAGCACTCCTCCGTGTCGTGGCCGTGGTTCTGGTGGAAGCAGCAATATTTTTTAGGGTTGCGCCGAGCTCCCATCTCCCACATCGGGGGTGGAGGTCGGAGGTAGTCTCGTCCTTCTATCTTCATGAGGATCTCTGCCCGGGGTGTATTGAGGGGTGTGTAATTCTCATACTTCCCTGGGGGCACCCGTGGCCGAGGTGGGGACCTCGGCCGGGGTTGCGGCCGCTGTCGAGGCGGACTCCTCAACCGAGGGAAGTTCTTGTCTCGACGGGGAGACTGGCTTCTCGGACGGCCGCGTTCCTCGCGGTGCTTTTTCTGCTTCTTTGGGGCTTGCTCGACCGCACCCCGCCTGGAGGCGATGGCCTCCTTGGCCCTCGCATACTTTCGAGCTCAGGCCAGCATCTCAGTGAAGTCGGCGGAAAAGTTCTTCTCAATAGAGAAGAGGAACCTGTAGGACCGAGCTCCAGTCTTTAGCGCTGACATGGCTATCGACTGGTCAAGCTCGCAGATCTCCCAGGTTGCGGCGGTGAAACGGTCAAGATAGTCTTCGAGGGGGTTCTCCCTCCTTTTGCTTGATATCAAAGAGGGAGTCTGATGTTCGCCGCTGACATTGGCTGACAGCAAAGTTGGTGGCGAACTGCCTGCCGAGCTGTTCGAAGGAGGACACGATGCTCGGCTTCAGCCCGGAGAACCAAAGCCGAGCCGTTTCTCGAAGTATCGCAGGAAAGGCCTTGCAGAGCACGGCCTCTGAGGATCCTTGGAGTGCCATGAGGGCCCGATAGCTCTCCAGGTGGTCAAGAAGATCGGTAGTCCCATTGTAGGGCTCTACCTAGGGCATTTTGAATCGTGGTGGGACCGATTCCTCCTCAATCTGGCGGGAGAAAGGTGACATGGTGGAAAACTCGAAGTCACCCTCGCGCTTTGCCTTCTGGCTGTGGAGTGCCTCGATCTGCCGCTCGAGCCTCTCGACCTTCTTGTCGAGTTCCCCACCTTGGGGAACTGCCACGGTGGTCTGCTCCGGCGTTGGTTCGCCTGGAGCTGATTCCGCCTCCGAAGGCTGTGGCCTTTTGTCTAGGCTCCTTCCTAGCTGTTCTCTCCGGGGAGACACTCGGGTTGAGCTTTGATAGCAGCACCGTTCTCCATTGTTGGCCGCCGATCCGTTTGGAGGGAGAACCGGCTGGGCCTGAACTTGTGGAGGCAGCATAGGGAGAGCCTCCATACGCTGCAGGCCTTGGACTACTGTGGCCAAAGCCTGAACTTGCTGTACCAAAATATTGAATTGCTCTGGTTGGACTTAGAAACTGGGTCCGCCGGAGGTCTTGGCGGCGAATTCTGGACTGAGTGTCCGGGACTTAATGCAGGACGCCGGGAGGCGTTGGAAGCTCCTTTGCTCCTTAGCTTCATGGTCGCGACTCGGGCCCTTCCTCTAGCGCCAACTGTTGCTGGAAATTGGACCCAAGGGCGACCACTATCTGAGAAGGAGGAGCTCCGGCAAGAGTGGCGGGTGGCGGTACGTCGACGGGCTGCGTCCTCCAGGGGACCTGTAAGAAGTCGGTGGCCGGAGTTTCCGACGCCAATCCTCCGATGCTTAAGTCAGAGGGGGCTTTTGTGGAGAAAGAGAGAGTTTTTGCATATCGGAGTCCGAGTCCTTTTGGATCAAGAAGAAGAATCCCCCTTTATGGAGGGATACAGGGTTACCTGTGATGTGACCGGGCGAATTAAATGAGTTTCCGTCATGATTGAGCACGATCGTGTGAATTAATGCATTGCCGTGGAAGATCAGACTGGAGCCAATGAGTCGTTGTGGGTGATCGGACGCAGTCGAGTGAGTCAACTGGTTGCCGTAGAGGGCCTGAGATTTTGGGTAAGCCGGAGATCCGTGGATGGCATGCGCATTAATTGTTGAGTGAGCCGGAGATTTGCGGAGGCCATGCGCATTAATTGTTGACAGCGGTAGCAGGGCATGGTCCCCAGTTGAGCTGGCGAACGGAGCACGACGCGGTGGAGCTGCAGAAGGATGCGGCCGCAGCGGGTGGATGACAAGGTTGGGCTTCCGAGGTCAAGAATGCCGATATCGGGTGCCCAGGTCGGGCGCCTCGAAGTCGAGCGCCAGGTCGGGCGCCCTGAGGTCGCTGCCGCTTCATCCGTCGTCACGTGCCGACAGTAGCCGATTTTTCCCCCAACAGTTTACAAATAACCTTATCACTGATCTCCTATGGTGCTTATTATTCCACCACTAATTTTCTATATAAGCATGTATTTACACAATAAAACTTGAAAGATTTCTCTCGATGCCTTTCCTTCACGGGACCTTCCCAAAAAAAACCCAAAAGAAATCACCAGAAAGATTCTAGCTTTAAGATGACAACTTCAATGATTTATAGGACTAAAGTAATTGCAAATAATTGTCACGATGTTAGGGAATCGCAGGAATTTCAAGAAAACCAAAGAAATCACCAGAAAGATACTTCCTTGAAGATGACGATAGCAATGACTTGCTCGACTGAAGTAATTGCAAATATTTGTGCCAGATACAGGAAATCGTCGAAACTTCAAGAAAATCCAAAAGAAATCGTCAGAAATATACAAGCATTAAGATTAAAATATCATCGACTAATAGGATTAAACCAATTCAAGATACCAGCATGTCAGTAGAAATTCATTGAATTCCATTCGATGATCACTGATCAGTAAGTCATCAGACGAAAAAGAAGGGACAAAAAAAAGAAAGCGAACAAAACCAACACTTAAGGAAACAAAAACGGAGACGCGACGGGTTAAATCTTAACGGACAATTAGGGTTATCCTTCTCAAGAATAAATCTAATTCTTGGAATTCTTGAAGAAAACGGGATTATGTAAAAGCTAAAATCAAGAAATAGATAAATTGCGATAGAATAAAACCCCAAACAGCTTACCAGATTCGATGAGGCAGGAGTTCTCGAGGAAGAGGGATTAAGAATGGAGTTCTACTCGCCAATCAAAGGTGCCGGATAAGAGAAACTACGATTTCGTCGATCAAAGCACCAAGAACTCAAGAAGAGAGGAGACACCGCTGAGAACGCCAAGAACTCGAAGAAGGCAGAGAGGTCGGTGAACAATCGGAGGGACTCGTGGATTATTTATAGGAGAGGCTATGGCGGTTGGGAGTCTCAAACTAACCCGGACACCGAAAGTTGAACCACACCGGATTCCGGTCGAGCCGGTTTAGCTCGAGTACTTGGTTCGGCCAAAAGCGGATCGGAATTAAAGTCGGAGAGGGTTTCAGTTTTGGATTGGGATGATTAGTGAAAAAACAGAAACCAAATCCGGAATTCAATGCTGCCCACTAAAACTAAACCAAAACCAAAAAACTAAAAACTATTTAACTTGTTTATTTATTTAAATTTTTTCAGATATAAATAACTAAATTAAAGGTACCATCCATAATTTTTATAATATAATTTATACCAACTTATCTAATAAATATATCCAAAAATAATAACACAATCATTCAACAAACTGAATAATTCAAAATTAATAATACAATTATCTAACAATCCAACTTAAAAGCCGGACCAGCTACATCAAAAAAAAAATATAATGATATATTTATTAATATAAGTGAATTTTGGTGAACCTTCGCAAAGAAAAATCAAAGAGAGGAAAAAAACCTACCCCTCTTCGTTCTAATGTTTGAGGAATGCGCAGTCAATATTGAGTCATTGAGTGGGATAGGAGATGGGCGTAGTGTTGAGCTTACCTATCGGGAGCTCTCTACGGTTGGTTGCATTCTTACCGAGAAACCTAATGACTATTGCGATACCTGTGATCATTGCGATACTTCCGATGTAACAAATATGATGTCGCAAAGTATTTATGCTTGATATTCAGGTCGTACTCAAACGAGTCACTTCTTGTTGACCCACGTGCCTACATTCTCTAGTAGCAGGTAAACTCCTTCGTACAATATATACAAAAAATGAGAGTAAGCATAAAAGCTAAATTGAATCAGAGACCACTGCTAAACTTAACTCCTAACCATCAGCTGGGTGCAATCTTCTCCTCATCATATTGCTTGTTGTTTCATCCTCTTTTTTTTTTTTTTCTTTCACACTGGCTGTTACTTATTTTCCTCCGGCCTTCGCATTGTACATTCCATCCATGTCTCCTTTGACTCCCATGTACATACTTCTCTCACATGTTCAATAAATTGCGTGGCTCGGCCTCCCCTTCTCTCTCTCAAAAAAAAAAAAACAATCAAATTGGCAGCAGAATACTAGACTGAGGGTGGCCTATGATTTTATGGCCAATCCTGGAAGAGAGAATACAGTTGGTTGCTTAATTTGAACAAGTCAAAGTATGACATATACGTAAAGAAGGGAATGGAATTGCTGACTAAGCAAACAAGGCATGCCTTGCAGAAACCTTTCTTAATTCTGCACCAAAGATTAAAGCACCAGCCATACTGGAAAGAAACCTCTGTTGTTATGGTGTCCATCCAATGGATTTCACATGAAAATTTCACCACATAAAACATCAGAAAAATTCATCTCCATCTCTGACATTCTTTCCCGTGTAAAATTGCATACCAGGTCAAAGAGGAGAAAGAAGGGGAAAAGGCAAAAGAAGAAGAAGAAGAAGAAAGGTGATGCGAAGCATGGTCTTTGACCACCATTCAATCAAATTGGCTTCTTGTGCCAAATATTTGAGGGTCATTGGGTCAGGCATTGGCTAGTGAGGAACCCTGAGAGCCAGGGGAAGGGCTGATAACAATTATGAAGATTGAGAAGAGAACAGAGGAAGAAGATGAAATGTAGAAGAAGAAGAATATATTTTCATTGCCCATCGCACATTGGTTTACTTGATAGGGTATATATAGAGATCGGAGAGATCAGAGTTGTCAGAAGGTTGTTAGGATTTTGTTGCCCAGCTAGTTTGTTGAAGATCCGTTAGACACAACGCCGTTTAGGAGAATGTTTCACTGAAACGTTTGAGCCGGGACGTGTGTTGAAGTGCAAAGCTTAACCCGATGGCTTTGTCCAGCTGGTCATGAGCAGGTCTGCTGATATCCCCCTTCAAGCTGAATGTTCTTTTAGAATATGAAGCTTGGAACAGAGAGATGAATGTCTTGTAGAGGAGAGGGATTTGGTAAAAATGTCTGCTGGTTGGTCTATGGAGGAGATGTGGGATAAGTGAATCTCCTTGGAGCGAACTTTTTCTCGAACAAAATGGTAGTCCACCTCGATGTGTTTCATTCGAGCGTGGAATACTGGATTGGAGGCCAATAGCATTGCAAAAATATTGTCAGAAAATAGCTCAGTTGGTAGAGTTGTTGTAATTTGAAAATCTAGAAGTAGTCGCCGGAGCCAAATAATTTCGGTGGTAGTAACAGCGAGAGCCCGGTATTCTGCTTCTGTAGAAGATCTTGCAACTGTTGGTTGTTTTTTTGCGTACCAGAAAATGAGATTTGTCCCCAGAAAAATGCAAAATCCCGTTGTGGAGCGTCTGTCCGAAGCATCCCCTGCCCAATCTGAATCGTAGAAGGCTGTTAAGACTGAGTTGCCGGGTGAAAAGTGTAGAGAATTGTGAATTGTTCCTTTGATCTACCTGAGTACCCTTTTCAGCATTTGAAAGTGAGTTTGCTGTGAATGATGCATTAACTGACAAGGAAATTTGCTGCAAATGAGATGTCCGGTCTTGTTAATGTGAGGTATTGTAAAGAACCGGCAAGACTTCTGTAGAGTTCCAAGTTGGAAAATGGTTCAGATACAGTGGTTGGATGATGTTTGAGAGAGAGGGGTGTCTGCACTGCCTTGTTGTCTATCATGCCTGCCTTGTTTAGAAGATCTATGGCATATTTAGTTTGATTAAGGTAGACCCCTGCACAGTTGTATTCAGCCTTGATACCCAGAAAATAAGCCAGGGTACCTAAATCCTTGATTTTGAATCTTTGATGTAGAGTGCTGATGAGATTGGTTATGGCAGTTGAGTCATTTCCTGATATCAAGATGTCATCAACGTAAATCAGGACATAGGTGGCAGTATGATCTTTGTGTAGAATTAGCAGGGAGGGATCTGCTGTGCTAAACTTGAATCCAAGGTGCAGTAAGAACCCAGAATGGTGTGGAGAACCATTGTCTTGGTGCTTGACGGAGACCATAGATGGCCTTTTTTAGCCTGCAAACATGATTGCATAGAGTAGAATCTGTAAACCCCTGGGTTGTTCCATAAACACTACCTCATCAAGTGTGCCGTGAAGAAATGCGTTGGATATGTCGAGTTGCCGAATGATCCAGCCGGAAGATAAGGCCATGGATATGAGAACCTGAACAGTTTGAAACTTAGCTACAGGGCTGAAGGTTTCCAAAAAATCTAGACCATATTGTTGTTTGAAAACCTGAGCAACCAGTCGGGCCTTGAAGCGGGCAATTGATCCATTTGAATTTTGTTTAATTCTATAGATCCATTTGCATCCTAAAATATGTTGAGTTGGTGTTCTAGGTACAAGATCCCAGGTTCCTTGTTCCAGCAGAGCATTGAATTCTTGGGACATTGCTTCCCTCCACTGTGGATCCTTTGAAGCAATGGTGTAGCAGGTTGGTTCAGTTGGAGTAGTTACTTCATGTTGCAAAGATAGAATCCTTCTTGGCCGAAGTGTTCCCGTCTGAGATCTTGTGATCATTGGATGAGTGTGAGATTGCTGTTCAGGGAGCTGAGAAGGTTCAGCTGTTTCTGGAGCAGGAGCTGGGTGAACAGGAATCGGGACAGTGTGTTCTATGAATGATGTAGGGATGATGGGGGAGTTATGCTGATTGGTGGAGCTTAATGGTGAGGAAGATGTAGGAGGAGTAGAGGCTGTATGAGTAGCTGGAACAAGAAGTGGATATGGTAGTAGGGCTGGTTGATTGGAGGTTTCTGTTTTGGCTGTAGCAAATGGGAAGTGGTGTTCATCAAAACGGACGTGCCGGAAGATGAAAATGCGGCCTGTGACAGGGTAATAGCATCTATAACCTTTATGTGTTGAGCTATATCCAAAGAAGATGCAAAGGGAGGAGCGTGGTTCAAGTTTGGATGTGGTGTAAGGTTTTAGCCATGGAAAGCACCTGCATCCAAAGGTCTTTAGTAGACTGTAGTCTGGGGGGCGATTAAAGAGCTTTTCATATGGTGATTGGTTGGAAAGAAGTGGTGTTGGTAGCCTATTAATTAAGTAAACAGCGGTTAAAAGAGCTTCAACCCAAAATTGTGCAGGGACAGAGGACTGAATGAGTAAGCTCCTTACTGTCTCAAGAATATGCCTGTGTTTCCTTTCAGCCACTCCGTTCTGTTCGGGGGTGTGAGGAGAAGACAACTGGTGAATTATTCCAGAGGAAGAAAAGAGTGTTTGAAATCTGCGATTAACAAATTCCCCCCCCCCCCCCACTATCAGATCTAAACAATTTAATTTTGGTGGAGAACTGTGTTTCAACCATTGATTTGAAGGTTACAAAAATGTCGAATACATCAGACTTTGAGGACAGTGGGTATATCCAACTGAAACGAGTGAAATCATCAAGAAATAGTGCATAATACCGAGATCCCTGGGGTGAGGTTGTTGGTGATGGCCCCCATAGATCAGAGTGTATTAGTTCAAGGGGAGAACTGGTAGAAATTCCGACTGTATTGAAAGGCAATTTGTGGCTTTTTGCAAGGTTGCAAGGTGTGCAAAGAGTAGTAGACTTGGATGAAATATGTAGATTTATTCTCTTGGCGATTTGGGAAAGGACTGATGATGCTGGATGACCAAGATGCTGGTGCCAGTTGACAGCAAGGTGAGTTGACGATGTGAGAGCTTTGTGGGATGAAATGGATGCGGTACTTTGTTGAAGGAATGTGAAGGGCAGTTTGTATAGACCATCATTGTTGTAGTGACCCTGAAAAAGGATTCGATTGGTGTGTTTGTCTTTTATAACACAGCTGACAGAATCAAAAATAATAACACAGTTCTTTTCACTTGCGAGTTTATGAACGGACAACAGGTTATGTGAGATTTGTGGAGCATGAAGGATTTTTGAGAGATGAAAGAAAAATTTAGGAGTGTAAAGGGTGCCATTACCAGTGTGACTGATGGAGAGATTATCTCCATTTCCAATGAACACTTGATCTGTAGCTTGGTAAGTCGTGGCATTTGGTATATTTGAAATGTCACCTGTTAGATGATTGGTAGCACCACTGTCTATGATCCAAGCATCAGTGTTGGGAGATTGGGTAGTAGCAAGAGCTTGATGACTTGATGAAGACGAAGCAGTGGCTGGAAATCTCCCATTGAAATTTGGATCCATTCTGTACCAGCAGTGGGTAGCAGAATGTCCAAACTTCTTGCAGATTTGGCATTCAATAGATGGTCTGTTGTCTCTGCCTTTGCCAGAATTGATCTAGGGTCCAGATATGAGCATTTGCCGTCCTCTTCCCCTGCCACGAGATGAAGGAGAATAATAGTTGTACCTTCCACATCCTCGAAAAGCAGGGAGAGCAAAAGAAGCATCCTGGGAATTTTGCTGTTTCTCTTTGTTGAGAAGAATAAGTTCTTCACTGCTGAGGAGGGCATATAATTCATCTAATGGTATAGATGAGGATCTGGTACGAATGGCTGTAGCGAAAGCATCGTAAGATGTGGATAACCCAGAGAGAATGTGCAGAATAACATCTTCAGAGTCTATTTTAGAGCCTGCTGCAGCTAGAGCATCGACTTTCAGCCGTATTTCTTGAAGATATTGAGACATTGACTGATTTCCCTTTTTGATGTTATGTAATTCATTTTTCAGTTGGATGATATGTGTTCTAGTGGAGGAATTAAGCCGACATTCAAGGGCTGCCCAGATCTGGTAGCAGTGTTCCAGGTTTATCACATAGGGAAGAATAGAGGAAGAAATGGTGGAAGACAGGGCTGTAGCAAGGAATTGATCCACAAGGATCCATGCTTCATATGAGGAATTATCAAGTGAAGTTGTAGATGAAGTTAAGATGTAAGAACCATCTAAAAAACCTAAGTATCCGCTGGCCTTAACAACTCTTGAAACTTGGGATTTCCAAGTGAGGAAGTTGTCATGTGTGAGAGGAGTGGATACCAGATTAGAGATGTTATTCAGCAGAAACTTCGGTTTAGGAGGAATGCTTTGATCTTCCATTGCTCGAAGTCCTTCATTTGATTGGGTAGCATCTATTGATCCAGGTGAGGCCATCGGAAGAACAACTTTGAGGTTGAAGTTTGGAGACTGCATAAGCTTCAGAATCCCTTTGTTAAGGGGAAAAACATCGCCATACTTCGGTGAGCAGACCCCCCCAGCGGGGGTCGACCGAGCAGACCCCCCCGAGCGGGGGTCGACCGAGCAGACCCCCCCCCCCCGAGCGGGGGTCGACCGAGCAGACCCCTCCGAGCGGGGGTCGACCGAGCAGACCCCTTCGGACGGAGGTCGACCGAGCAGACCCCCCTTGATGGCTTGAGATTACCTTCTCTCCAGACGGTTGAAAGGTTACGTCTTATGTTTGGCAGCAATTAATGCGTATGGGCTGTGCAGACACCTGATTCACTCAACAATTAAAGTGTATGGCCTCCATCACCTACGGACATCGAGCCTCTTACGGCAAATACGCATGCCTACAAATGATGGCATGACTTCTCGACGGCTTAAGGCTTCGGCCTGATCTCGTACAATGATAGCATTGACTTACATGATCGAGCATTAATGACCAATTGTACAAACAGACAACCTGCTCTGTCACACCACAGGTAACCCGGTCCTCCCTATAAAAGGAGAATTTCTCCACTCAAAAGGGGAGGGCTGGCTCTGGCTCTCTCTCTCTCTCTCTCTCTCTCTCCCGCACTGTCTCCATCTTCTTCCTCATATCGACACCTTGCTGACTTAAGCATCGGAGGGCCGGCGCCGGACAGCCCGGCCACTGGCTTCTTGCCGGTCTCCAGGAGGACGCCGCCCGACGACGGACCGCCGCCCTTCATCCTCGATTCCAACCGGAGCTCCCCCTTTCTGGCCTAGCGGTCGCCCTCGGGTCCAAATTCCAGCAACAGTTGGCGCTAGAGGAAGGGCCCGAGTTGCGATCATGAAGCTGAGAAGCAAGGGAGCTTCCAATGCCTCACGGTGTCCTCCACCTAGCCCCGGACACTCTGTCCAGAACTCGCCGCCTCCGGCCGACTCGACTCCTCAAGTTCGGCTGGAGCAGTTTGATGCCCTGGTACAGCAGGTTCAGGCCTTGGCTGCCGCTGTCCAAGGCCTGCAACCCAGGGGCATCCCGACGGCACCATTCCCTCCGGCCCCGGTTCAGCCGGCGCCTCCTGTAAGCGGACCGCCTCTCCCAGGCCAAGATCCCCGTGCTCAGGCCTCCCCCTGGGAGGAACACCCCGGCGAGGGGTCCTGGTGACTGGCCACAACCGTCGGAAGCCGAGTCAGTCCCAGGGCAACCTGCGCCAGAGCGAACCGCCGCGGCGGTCCCCAGAGTGATGAGCTTGACAAGAAAGTCGAAAAGTTGGAGCGCCAGATAGAAGCACTCCACGGCAGGAAAGCGGGACGCGATGGTGACTTCGAGTTCACCACGAGGTCCCCCTTCTCCCAGCAAATTGAAGATGAGCCGGTCCCGCCAAGGTTCAAGATGCCTCAGGTGGAGCCCTACAACGGCAGGACCGACCCCCTCGACCACCTGGAAAGCTATCGGGCCTTAATGGCCCTACAGGGAGCCTCGGAGGCTCTGCTTTGTAAAGCCTTTCCAGCAACACTCCGAGGAGCAATCCGGCTCTGGTTTACTGGGCTAAAGCCTAGCACCGTCTCCTCCTTCGAACAGCTTGGCAGGCAGTTCGCCAGCACTTTTGCTGCCAGCCGACCTCAGCGGCGGACCTCCGACTCCCTCCTCGACATAAAACAAAAGGAGGGAGAATCTCTCAGGGAATACCTGGACCGCTTCACTGCTGCAACATGGGAAGTCCGGAAGCTTGACCAGTCAATTGCCATGTCGGCACTGAAGACTGGGGCCCGGTCTTATAGATTCCTCTTCTCCATCGAGAAGAACTTTCCCGCTGACCTCACAGAGATGTTGGTTCGGGCGCGGAAGTACGCAAAAGTCGAGGAAGCGGTGGCTTCCAGGCGGAGCGGGGTCGAGCAGACCTCTAAGAAACAGAAAAGGCGTCGCGAGGACTGTGGCCGCCCCAGAAGCCCATCCCCGCGCCGAGCCGAGCGCCCACCTCGCCTGAAGCACCTACCTTGGCTGCAAGGACCGCCTCGGCAAAGGTCCCCTTCTCGCCCGGGGCCACCACTACGGCCCTGCACACCCAACGGGAGGTACGAAAATTACACTCCCCTCACTGCTCTTCGGACCGAGATCCTTATGGAGATCGAGGGCCGGGACTACTTCCGACCCCCGCCCCCGAGGCGGGATCCCGGGGCCTGGCGTAACCCTCGGAAGTACTGCCGCTTCCACCGGAACCATGGCCATGACACGGAGGAATGCTTCCAGCTCCGGGACGAGATTGAAGCACTCATTCGCCGAGGAGTGCTCGACCGGTTCGTGCGGAACCGGCCTACAGAAAGGCTAGCGGAGAATCCCCCACAGCCCGAAGATCCAAATACCAACAGGTCCATCGCCGGCACCATCAACACCATCCGAGGCGGGGCCTCGGTTGGAGGAGCTCTAGAGGGAGGAACCACCCCGAAGCGCTTGCGCGCCTCGGAGGCCATCTCATTCTCAGATGAGGACCTAAAGGGAGTTGAAACTCCCCATGACGATGCTATGGTCGTCTCTATGGTTGTGAACAAATTTGATGTAAAACGTGTTTTGATTGATAATGGAAGCTCGGCGAACGTTTTGTACTTTGATGCCTATTTCAGAATGGGGATGACGGAAAAGCAGCTGCGGAGGATGAACGCCCCGCTGGTCGGCTTCATTGGGACTCGGTCCCAGTAGAGGACGAGGTCGACCTCCTGGTCACGGTCGGACTCGCCCCCGAGAGAGCACCGTGAAGATGGATTTCCTCATGGTGCGCCTGCCCTCAGCTTATAATGCCACCCTCGGGCGACCAGGGCTCAACGCTCTCCGAGCCATAGTCTCGACCCGCCACTTCCTCATGCGATTTTCCACCAGCCAAGGAGTCGGCGAAGTTCGTGGGGACCAAACGGTAGCCAGACGGTGCTACATGGCGACCCATGAGGCAAGGCAGCCGGCCGAGGCGTCGATTTTAACAACAGACAAGTCCTCGGCCGAAACCCTGGAGGCATGGGTCGGCCCTCAGAAGAATCGGGTAGAGCCTGGCGAGCTGCTCGTTCAAATTCCCCTGCAAGAAAATTCCTCCGAACTAACTGTGCAGGTCGGCTCCGGCCTTGACACCCGCGAGAGGGATCACCTCATCAGCTTTCTGCAGAGCAACATGGATATCTTCGCCTGGTCGCCTGCAGATATGCCAGGGATAGACCCTGAGGTCGCGGTCCACCGGCTCCAGGTGAAGCCCTGCAAGCCCGTGCGGCAAAAGAAGCGAAGCGCCGCTCCAGAACGACAACGAGCGATCGCCGAGGAAGTCGACAAACTCCTCAAGGCCGGCTTCATCCGGGAGATATCCTATCCGGAGTGGCTCGCCAATGTGGTCCTCGTCAAAAAAGCCAGCGGAAAATGGCGCATGTGCGTGGACTACACCGACCTGAACAAGGCCTGCCTGAAGGACAGCTCTCCACTCCCCAGCATTGATCAGCTCGTGGACTCCACCTCGAGACACGAGCTGTTGATATTTATGGACGCCTTCTCCGGATACAACTAGATCCGGATGGCACCGGAGGACGAGAAAAAGATGGCCTTCATCACCGGCGGGGGTACCTACTGCTACAAGGTGATGCCCTTTGGCTTAAAGAATGCTGGAGCAACTTATCAGAGGCTGGTCAGTCGGATCTTTAAAGATCAGATAGGTCGAAATATGGAGGTCTATGTAGACGACATGCTGGTGAAGAGCAAAATGGCGCAAAACCATGTGGCCGACCTCAGCGAAGCATTCTCCGTACTCTGAAAGTACCGAATGAAGCTCAATCCGGCCAAATGTGCGTTCGGAGTCACCTCGGGCAAGTTCCTTGGCTTCGTAATCACACAGCAGGGAATCGAGGCTAACCCCAAGAAGATCCGAGCGCTCCAGGAGATGACGCCGCCAAGGACAGTGAAGGAAGTGCAGCGGCTTACGGGCCGGGTCGCAGCCCTCGGAAGATTCGTCTCCCGATCGGCCGAGCGCTGCCTCCCGTTCTTTGCGGCTCTCAAGAAGCCAAAAGACTTTCTATGGTCGGCCCAATGTCAGCAGGCTTTTGAGGAGCTCAAGCGTCTTCTTGCCTCTCCTCCGCTACTCACGAAGCCTTAACAGGGTGAGCTCCTCTACTTGTATTTAGCCGTCTCCCCTATAGCTGTGAGCTCGGTCCTGGTCCGGGAGGAGAGCAAGCTCCAGAAGCCGGTATATTACACAAGTCGGGTCTTGAGGGATGCTGAGACCCGATACACCAAGCTTGAGAAGACAGCCTACGCCTTGGTCGTTTCAGCCCGGAGGCTCCGACCCTATTTTCAAGCTCACACTGTGGCCGTGCTGACCGACCAACCGGTGAAGCAGATCCTGCAGCGATCAGATCGTGCCGGTCGGGTTACCAAATGGGCCATCGAGCTTGGGGAGTTCGACCTCGAGTATCGACCCAGGCCGGCGATCAAGGCACAGGCACTCGCCGACTTCATAGTCGAGTGCACCGTGCCGGACGAGCCTGAGCCCGAGCTAGTGCCGGCGGAGCAGATTCCGAACTCGACATGGACCCTGCATGTTGATGGTTCTTCGAACTCGGGGGGTAGTGGAGCGGGCCTCATCCTCACCAGTCCAGATGGAGTGGTCGCCGAGCAGGCCCTGCGCTTCGAATTCCCCGCCTCCAACAATGCAGCAGAGTACGAAGCACTTGTCGCCGGGCTCAAGTTGGCCAAGGAGCTAAGAGTGAAGGACCTAAGGGCCTTCAGCGACTCCCAGTTGGTCGTGAACCAGATCTTGGATGATTTCGAAGCCAGAGAGCCCACGATGCAAGAATATCTTCGAAAAGTGCGGGATCTCACCTCGACTCTGAACTCCTTCCACATCCAACACATCGCCAGAATGGAGAACCTCAGAGCAGATCAACTATCAAAGCTGGCGTCTTCCCGCATGAGCGAGCTTCCGAAGGCAGCAGCGCTGGAGTATCTTCAAAAACCCAGCACAGAGGAGCCCGAGCCGACCCTTTGCATCGAAGTTGAGCCGAGCTGGATGGATGAGCTCGTCAACTACTTGCAGGATGAAGCCCTCCCCAGCGATGAGCATGAGGCCCGCCGGGTGAAGCGCTTGGCTGCCCGATATATATTGCACGAGGGTAAGCTCTATCGAAGATCCTTTACCTCTCCCTCCTCAGGTGCCTTCGCCCGACGGAGGCAGACTATGCAATGCGCGAGGTCCACGAGGGGATCTGTGGAAATCATCTGGGGGGACGAGCGTTAGCGCACAAGATTTTGCGCCAAGGCTACTACTGGCCAACACTCCAGAAAGATACTCTGGATTTCGTCCGAAGGTGTGACCGATGCCAGAGGAACGCCAATGTCCAACGCCGGCCCTCGGCCCTGCTGACCTCGATCAGTTCCACCTGGCCGTTTGCCCAATGGGGAATCGACATCTTGGGGTCGTTCTCCCTGGCGACCGGGCAAAGGAAATTCCTAGTCGTCTCCATCAATTATTTCACTAAATGGGTGGAGGCCGAGCCGCTTGCCCGGATCACCGAGCAGAAGATGCGAGACTTCGTCTGGAAGTCGATAATTTGCAGATTCGGACTCCCCCGCATCCTCATATCAGACAACGGTCGTCAGTTCGACAACGCCCGTTTTAGAGAATTCTACTCCGAGCTTGGCATCGATCACCGCTTCACCTCGGTCGCGCATCCACAAACAAATGGAGAAACCGAGGTAACAAATCGTACTATTTTGCAGGGGCTCAAGACCAGACTCGACCAGTCCAAGGGGTAGTGGGTCGAAGACCTGTACAACGTCCTGTAGGCTTACCGGACCACGTTCCGCGTACCCACCGGTGAAACTCCTTTCAATCTGACGTACGAGACAGAAGCCGTCATCCCCCTGGAGATCGGGCTTCCCTCTCCAAGGGTGGAGCATTTTGACGCTAGCTCCGGCTCCTCGCAGCTCAGAAATAATCTGGACCTAATCGAGGAGACCAGGGAAGTTGCCCGAGTTCGCATGGCAAGATACCAGCAAAGGACGGCGCAATACTACAACGCCAGGGTCAAGGTTAAATCCTTCAAAGCGGGGGACCTTGTCCTTAGGAGGGCAGAAGCATCCCAACCAACCGAGCGAGGAAAGCTGGCCCCGAACTGGGAGGGCCCCTACCAGATCGCGCGCGTCCAGCGACCTGGAGCATACAAGCTGAGATCTCTTGACGAGACTCCCATTCCACGCAGCTGGAGTTTCGAAAACCTTCGGGTGTACTACCAATAGTGTCCCAAAGGGTCCTCCGTATCAATTATAAGTCTCACCTTGCTACAATGATTTATTCGCAATTGCTTAGTTGTGATAAAATTCCCCTGATGTCTACATGCTGACTTCCAGACGACCCGGCCCAGCTCGTATATACGATCCTGCTTGGGCACAAATAGAACCAAGCAAAGCCGGGCGCCTCAGCCAAAATTCAGAACACCGATCTCCATCGATCTCCATCAGCTATCGAGCTCGGCTCGATCTCCACCAACCATCGAGCTCGGCTCGATCTCCACCAGCTATCGAGCTCGGCTCGATCTCTATCAGCTATCGAGCTCGGCTCGATCTTCATCAGTCATCGAGCTCGGCTCGACCTCCATCAGGTATCGAGCTCGGCTCGATCTCTGCCGACCATCGAGCTCGGCTCGATCTCCATCGGTCATCGAGCTCGGCTCGATCTCCATCGATCATCGAGCTCGGCTCGATCTCCATCAGCTATCGAGCTCGGCTCGATCTCCACCAACCATCGAGCTCGGCTCGATCTCCATCAGCTATCGAGCTCGACTCGATCTTCATCAGTCATCGAGCTCGGCTCGACCTCCATCAGGCATCGAGCTCGGCTCGATCTCCGCTGACCATCGAGCTCGGCTCGATCTCCATCGGTCATCGAGCTCGGCTCGATCTCCATCAGTTATCGAGCTCGGCTCGATCTCCACCAACCATCGAGCTCGGCTCGATCTCCATCAGCTATCGAGCTCGGCTCGATCTCCACCAACCATCGAGCTCGGCTCGATCTTCATCAGTCATCGAGCTCGGCTCGATCTCCATCCGTCATCGAGCTCGGCTCGATCTCCATCGAGCTCGGCTCGATCTCCATCAGCTATCGAGCTCGGCTCGATCTCCACCAACCATCGAGCTCGGCTCGATCTTCATCAGTCATCGAGCTCGGCTCGATCTCCATCCGTCATCGAGCTCGGCTCGATCTCCATCCGGTATCGAGCTCGGCTCGATCTCCGCCGACCATCGAGCTCGGCTCGATCTCCATTAGCTATCGAGCTCGGCTCGATCTCCATTAGCTATCGAGCTCGGCTCGATCTTCACCAACCATCGAGCTCGGCTCGATCTCCATCAGCTATCGAGCTCGACTCGATCTTCATTAGTCATCGAGCTCGGCTCGACCTCCATCAGGTATCGAGCTCGGCTCGATCTCCATCGGTTATCGAGCTCGGCTCGATCTCCATTCGCTATCGAGCTCGGTTCGATCTCCATTAGCTATCGAGCTCGGCTCGATCTCCACCAACCATCGAGCTCGGCTCGATCTCCATCAGCTATCTAGCTCAACTCGATCTCCATCAAATACCTCGACTACGGTCGGGATGCCCCGATACTTCGGGATGATGGAGCACCCTCGTGGTCTCTCCGAAAATATTCGTGGTCATCCAACAGCTCGAGATGCGGTCCTCTATCGAGCTCGGCTCGATCTCCACCGACTATCGGGCTCGGCTCGGTCCTCGCCGACCATCGATCCGGGCACCCCGAAGCCAGTGGTAGCTCCATGTGCAAGCTCAAAAGGCTACGGCCCCGTGCGTTGGATTAAACTCGGGGCCGCCCTCTACGAACAGTTCGCGGCTCGGGGCGTGCAGCCCCAACAAGGTACGCTTTGATTGGCGCCTACCTTGTTCATTACACGTTTCGTTCATTTTCGTGTCGGATGCTTTTACTGGAAAGTACTCCGGCCAATATCGGGGTCCTCCGCCGAGTCGATTACAAATAATCTAGTTGAACGCGCCTACTTAAGCCATAGGTCAGTCTTTCGACCGCTCGGTGAAATGTAACCCCGAGCTCGGAGGGTCCGATTCGGGCTGCAAGCTAGCTGCTTGATACGATGATTAGAGCAAGGCGCCCCACGGCCGAGGCCCTGAGCTTTGCGGCCGTGAAACTCCAACCTAGACCTAAGAGCTCGACGGGCTCGGGCGTCTTTTCGATCTAGCGCCTCAGCAGCCCGGAAGTCCGAGCAAGAAAGTCTTAGAGGAACGATGGTTAGAAAGTGTACTATAGTCAGCGAAAATTGAAAAACTTTCATTCAAAAGCCAAGACCAAGTACAAAATTGTCTCGGCCGTGCGGTAGACACAAGCCGACTCCATTACAAAAGAAAAAGGAAAAGAAAAAGCACAACTAAGAGGCGGCCGTGGCGGCATCTCCGGTCGAGATCTCCCCGGGCTCGACTTCAACGCCCCCAGCTTCGGTCCCTCCGGCAGTGGTCCCGGGCTCGCCGCCTTCAATGCCTCTAGACACGACCTCGGGAGTGGCTCCCCGAGCGGCCTCCTTGGTGGCCTCCGGAGCAACCTCTCCGGTCGCCTCGGCCGACTCCGTCTCGAGGCCCTCGACTCCGGCTCCGGGCTGAAGCAGATTGAGATCGAAGTCGGGGCAAAGCCGGCGCAGTTGATTGCGGAAGTCGGTGAACCCTTGAATAAGGCTGTTCACAGCTTCCTCCTTGAGCAACTCCCGAAACTCTTCCGATTCACGGAAGAGCTGGACGGCGTTCTGAGCCCGCTCCTGGGCCTCCTTCTCCTGGGCTCCGAGCCGAGTTTGGAGCTCCTCGGCCTTGAGCTCTGCGCTCCTTATTGCCTGCTCGCGGACGACGAGCAGGGACCGTGCCTCGGCTAGGCGAGCCTCGGCGGCCCGCAGCTCTGATCTAGTCAGAGCATGGGCGGCCTTCTCTTCATCAAGCGCCATCGACAGGAGCTTGACTTCGTCTTCAGTGGCGCCTACTCTGAGCAAGAGCTCCTTCTTATGGAGCTCGAGCTCTGCCACCTTTTTCTCGGCCTCCGCCGCCTTCTTCTCGGCCCCCTCCCGTGCTTGCGAGCACCGACGAGCCCGATCTCGGTAGTCCGTATTGAGGGCGATCAGGGTCTCGGTCTCGTGGAGATGCTGCAAACAAAGCAAAAGTTATGCCAAGGGAGGACAAAAAAAAAAAAACTGTGCGAGGAAATACCAAACAAAAACTTACCCGAATTGCGGAGAAGCGGGCCGAGTCCAAGAACTGGTTCTGGCTCATAGCCTGAATCCTCGCCCTGTCGGCTGGGAGGAGCGCGACGCGGAAAAGTTGCCGCGCCGTTTCAATGTTTTCGCGGGCCGACTCGTCCTCGAACAATGTCCACTCCACGACGTAGGACCGCCGCTCTTGATTTCCCGCCGGGTCGGGACAGCCGGACCCACCTGCCTCTGGCCTCGCGGCCCCTTGGCTGCTCCTCGGCTCGGGTGCCGGCCCCTCAGGTTGGGCGGGAGGCTAACTAGGGATCTGAGAGATTGGCGCCGGACACGCAAGCGCCAACGCCGCCCCCTCCGAGCCTGCAGGCTCGGAGCTCGACCCTCCCCTTCTAGCGGCCTCGGGAGAGTCGACTCGAGGGGAGGGGACCTTTGCTTCTTTCTTCGGCTCAAGCGGCTCCCCTCCGAGCTCAGCCGCCCTCTTTGGAACCGAGCGTATAATACTTCGCTCTTGGTAACCATCTTCGCGATATCTGCAAGGACGAGCAGAATAAGACCTAGAACGTTAAAAAAAAAAAAAAGAGAGAGAAAAGGAGACAAGCTTCCTACTATTGCCCTTACCCTGAGGACGCGCCGAGCTCAGGCCTACATTCACTAAAGCGTCCTCGCTTATGAGGCCGCTTAGGAGAATACCGTCCCCGAGGCTGCGAATGGCGTCGAGGATTTTCTGCTCGCGCGTAGAAAGCCTTGGCATTTTGTTGACAGCCCTGAGCCGGCTCGGCCTCCACCTGGGGTCAAACCTCCACGTCCGCTCAGAACCCAAGAAGAAAAATTTCTTCTTCCAGTCATGAATGGACGACGGGGCGCCGTGGAAGAGTGGCCGACCCGCCCGAAGGGCGACGTAAAGCCACTCTCAGTCTCCCGGGTTCGACTTTAACATAAAAAGTCGCCGGAAGACATTTACGGAGGTCGGGATCCCGTACGCCAGGCACAGCGACAGGAACCCGACGATTGTCCTCCATGCGTTCGGAGCAAGTTGCGCCGGGACCAGCTGGTACTCCGTAAGCAACTCGTTCACGAACCCATGCAGAGGAAACCGTAGGCCGGTGTAATAACCCCAAAATTTTTTTTTATATAAAAAGGGATAGAATAGTCCTTTAAAATTAATAGGGGTAAAATGGGAAGGAATCAAAAGATAATGGCATAGTTGTAGATGCGTTGAAGTGGTAAGGGTAAAATTGGAAGGAATCAAAAGTTAATGGCATAACGGTAGATATGTTGAAGTATTAAGGGCAAAATGAGAATTTAATAATATTAAACAAAGGGTGAATAGTGTTTTGATGTGATTTAATTAGGGGGTTTGTGTGGCTTTTGGATGGAAACCGAGAGAGAGTCACAGGGGAGTCTCAGACGGACAGAGAGGAAGAAAAAGAAGGAGAGGAAAGGAAAGGAAGAAAGGAAGAGGAAAGGAAAGGAAGAAAGGAAGAGGAAGGAGATCCCGGTTGCACTTCTAGCTGAAGGGAAAAACGTAGATCTCCTTCCCCTCTACGCAAGGACCTCGATTTCCAAAAAGAAAAAGGTAAATATTCATCCCTATCTAGTCTTTTGATGACATTAGGCTATACAAAGGGTGGATATAGTCTAGAGGGGTCGGATAAGGGTTGTAGAGGTGGTTAAAAGAGAAAGAATCGGATTTCGACAAATTTTTCCGGCACTACGGAAAAACTGTGTCGAAGTCCCAACTTCGGCGAATTATTTAGGGGGTCAAACGGCCTCCTATGATAATGCATGTTATCTCTTTGGAATCCTCTATGAGTGTAGAATGTTAGGTAAAACTTTCATCAAATTTGGAGTCCTGAAAGTGGATCAAAACTGGGATGAAGTAACCCACTGTCAGTTCGGGTTACTGTTCATCCGGGTGGAAAATAGGGGATTTCATGCTATAATAGAGTATTAAGCCTAGATCAAGCTAAAAGGGACTTTGTACTCATGCAAAGGAGTCCCTAATACACATAAATGGTGAGTTAATTAATTAAAAAGAAAAAAAAAAGAAAAGAAAAGATTTAGGGAACAGGGGAGTTGAATCAATTAAAGTTCCCTATGTTATAATTGGCACGTAGACTATAGCCCTTGATACAAGACTAAATGTATTGTAAATGCATGTCACAGTTGGGCAAGAAGCTAGGGAACAAGAGGAAGAAGTTCCCCACTGCCTGCTGTAGATTTTTGGAGGCGTATCAGGGCTGTGCCGGATTGACAGGTGAGTGAGAGTCATGTACTTTGCACTATGAGCATCCTTAATTCATTTTCATGAATGTCGCCAAGTGTGAATTGATTCCACTTGAGCATATTGATTGATATTGTAGTAGATTCCTCTATAATCTTGATTCTCTATGCTTGATTATTCTGTACATGCATTTGAGGGAACATTGAGAGGAAATACGAGGGGTTGATGAGTAATCAAATTGATTCCGAATTGTGAAATGATTTTTTTTGTAAATTGATTTCATTTCCTCCATTTCAAAGACTTGTGAGTGGTAGCCTTGATTATACTCTTTTATGAGTAGTTAAATTGGATCTGAATTGTGCAATGATTTCTTTTGTAAATTGATTTCATTTCCTCTATTTCAAAGACTTGTAAGTGGTAGCCTTGATTATACTCCTTTATGAGTAATTAAATTGGATCTGAACTGTGAAATGACTTCTTTTGTAAATTGATTCCATTTCCTCTATTTCAAAGATTTGTAGAGCCCATTTCAGTGGTATATTGAGTTGCATTGCACACCCTTGACCCCTCACTCCCAACCCTGATGTTAGTTATAATTGGGTCGTGGCCGAGTGAGTGGTAGTCTTGATTATGCTCCTTTTTAGTAGAGTATTGGGAGGGTGCATTATGGCATTTATGCATGGCTTGGCAGTATCTGCAGGACACCTATAGTCGATGGGGTTGAACATCGGCCTTTGTGCACATAGTAGCCTTCTGGGTGGGCGGAACCCAGTCCCTTCCTAGGGGGGACACGGCCCTAGGCGTAGGATCGGCCGGTCCTACGACTTATATTCTGCTTGCCGCCGGGCATAGTAAGACCCCGCGAGGTGCAGTATGGCTTTCCGCGGATGTAGAATTCCCGCGAGGTGCCGTTTAGTATATAGATGTGAGAGGAATTTCTGTCCTGGATACTGGCCAGCATTTACATTATCAGTATGGTGTCTTATTCTGCATATGCATGTGACAGTGGGGAGTTGTTGCTGGTTCGCCTGGGGCGTAAAACCCACCTTCCGACAGCTGTCTAGCATTTACATTATCGATATGGTGTCTTATCCTGCATATGCATGTGACAGTAGGGAGTTGTTGCTGGTTCGCCTGGGGCGTAAAACCCACCTCCCAACAGCTGTCTAGTGATGATTTACATATTGGTGTGGTGTCATATTCGATGTATTTATATGGCAGTAGGGAGTTGTTGCTGGTTCGCCTGGGGCGTAAAACCCACCTCCCGATAGCTGTCTTGTTGATGATTCAGCCTATTGACACCTGATTTATATGATTCAGTACTATGACCTATTGAGCATATTCATGGGTAGCATATATGATTACTTGATTATTCCATATGTGCTCCAGATGTGTTGATTGGGATTGTGATGATTCACTCCATATTCTCTATATTGAGTTCATGTTCATCTTGTTATTGATCTTGAGATTTCATCTCAAGCCATGATTATATTCTGTCTCATGTGCATAGTACTCTCTACTCCACTCACTGAGTATTTATATACTCACTCCCCAGTTTGGTGTTTTTGATTGCAGGGCAGGTATTGTATAGAGAGGAGCAGGATTAGTGGTTGCCTGCTAGCTGTGCCGCTCCATAGTATAGTATAATGTAGATAGAGGTTTATACCTTTTGGTGTATTATAAACCTTCTATTGTATATAGTGCATAGTTACAGTCATAGATCCTGTTGTGGATATGGGTTTGACCATGGATGGATTAGGAAGCAGGTATATATATATATGTGTGCAGATGAGTTATATGCCTGAGATGATGTATTGCTATATATTGTCCAGGTTTATTATGTGACAGGTTATGTGATTGCTGCTCTGACAGGTAGCGTTGTTGTATGTAATGAGATAATCCTGACAGGTCACCATAGGAAAGGTGATCATTTTGTGCATGCATCATGCCAAAATTTTCAGAATTTATTTATGATTGATAGGTAGTAGGGTTCTACGTGGTGGCTGGTGGCCTTATGCCTACCCGCACCCTAGGACCGTCGCGGCGGCCCGCCGGGAACGGGGCGGGGTCGTGACAAAGCTTGGTATCAGAGCAAAGGTTAAGAAGAGTCATGTCAGAGCAATAGGATGAGTCAGGATTAAGTATAGGATTATACTATGGAGCATAGGATTTTTCTGTATGTTATTTTATGAGTCATTTACAACTCAGTAAAATATATCATGACTCAGTGTGTAACGACCATCCTCTCTTTTTGACTCTTTTAGAGACATATAAAGAATACTTCCAAGGAGAATGGAGCCAGATATAGCATTGGATGCGGGTTCCGCACATGTCGAGCCCCAAAGAGAAAAATCTCCTCCTGCTGATAGACGGAGGGTTAATGATCAAGGAGAGGTAGGAAGTAGAGATGCATTGATGGAACGGTTACTGGCGGAGAATCAGGCTCTGAGAGAGCAGATTGCTCGGGGGAAACCTCCTGCCCCGTCAGTAGTATCCATCTCACCTCCTGTACCTGTGCCAAGAAGTTTGGCTAGGCGGGCTCTAGATGATGAGGGGATTACTGTACAGGAATTTTTGAGGCTCAGAACCCCGGAGTTTAAGGGGGAAGAAGGTGAAGATCCTCAGAGATTCTTGGAGGAGACTAAAAAGATGATACGGAGACTGCCCTGTTCTGATGCAAGAGCTATAGAACTTGTAGGGCTCACAATGAAAGAAGATGCCTGGGGCTGGTACCAGAGGCACGTGGAGGACAGATTGTACAGTAGGAATCCTCCAACCTGGGAAGAGTTCAGGCAAGCAGTGATGGATGAGTTTTTGTCTCCGGCTGAGAGGCAGAATCGGGCTCTTCAGTTTGAGAGGCTGAAGCAGATGCCCGGAATGAGCGTATCTGAGTACGCTCGTGAGTTCACTAGATTGGGGAAGTATGCTCCTTACATCATCCCCACTGAAGCTGCTAGGATAGAAAGGTTCAGACAAGGTCTGATTTCCCCGCTTTATAATGCAGTACTGGCAGTAGAGGTCCCCACCTTGTCTAGGCTGATAGATAAAGCAAAACAGTGGGAGACCGAAACAAAGAGGAAAGAGCTGAAAGAGAACAGAGGAAAATGAGTATGGGGAAAGGGCAAAGCAGTAGAGATAGATCTGAGGGAGTAGATCTCTCGGAGGGCCCGACGGAGCAGTCTGTACGCTCAGCTCCACCTGCCCCACGTAAGAGGAAATGGAGGAAAAGAGGTCAATCACAAGATACTTTTCTACCATCAGTACCTCGTCCTCCAGTCACTATGGCCAGAACTGAATCTAGGTTCCAATCATGGCCAGTATGTGGCATATGTGGGAAGCAGCACCCTGGCAGATGCAGAATGGGTCAGGGAGTGTGCTACAGATGTGGACAGCGGGGTCATTTTGTCAGAGAATGCCCGCAGGGTGCCACCCAGCAGTTTGTGCCTTTGGCATCCTATCCTTCTGTGCAGATGGACAGGCCTAGTAGTAGGGAGCCTGTAGGCAGAGGTAGAGGTCAAGCACAAACATCACAGCAGAGTGCTGGACCATCTCAACTGTCAGCTCCAGTAGGCAGAGGGCAAGGAAGGGTGTTCACGGTAAATCCACAGGAGGCACAGGCATCGAATGCAGCTATGACAGGTACACTCCTCATTGATAAAATTAAAGCTAGAGTGTTATTTGATTCTGGAGCTACCCATTCATTTGTATCCCCTTATTTTGCTAAAAAGTTAGCTAAGGATAAGATATTAATGCATATTCCCTTAGCTATTAGTACACCTGTAGGGGATAGTATAAAAGCGAAGCATGTGTATCCTACCTGTGTGGTAGAAATAGAAGGTAAAACACTTCCAATTTATTTGATTCCTAATACCACACCGAGCAGAATATGAAGAGTAGATATACTCATCCCTTTGAGTAATCAAGTAATTTACTCTTTTAAATTCAAGGACGAATTTTATATAAGGAGGGGAGGATGTAATAACCCCAAAATTTTTTTTTTATATAAAAAGGGATAGAATAGTTCTTTAAAATTGATAGGGGTAAAATGGGAAGGAATCAAAAGATAATGGCATGGTTGTAGATGCGTTGAAGTGGTAAGGGTAAAATTGGAAGGAATCAAAAGTTAATGGCATAACGGTAGATATGTTGAAGTGTTAAGGGCAAAATAGGAATTTAATAATATTAAACAAAGGGTGAATAGTGTTTTGATGTGATTTAATTAGGGGGTTTGTGTGGCTTTTGGATGGAAACTGAGAGAGAGTCACAGGGGAGTCTCAGACGGACAGAGAGGAAGAAAAAGAAGGAGAGGAAAGGAAAGGAAGAAAGGAAGAGGAAAGGAAGAGGAAGGAGATCCCGGTTGCACTTTTAGCTGAAGGGAAAAACGTAGATCTCCTTTTCCTCTACGCAAGGACCTCGATTTCCAAAAAGAAAAAGATAAATATCCATCCCTATCTAGTCTTTTGATGACATTAGGCTATACAAAGGGTGGATATAGTCTAGAGGGGTCGGATAAGGGTTGTAGAGGTGGTTAAAAGAGAAAGAATCGGATTTCGACAAATTTTTCCGGCACTACGGAAAAACTATGTCGAAGTCCCAACTTCGGCGAATTATTTAGGGGGTCAAACGGCCTTCGATGATGATGCATGTTATCTCTTTGGAATCCTCTATGAGTGTAAAATGTTAGGTAAAAATTTCATCAAATTTGGAGTCCTGAAAGTGGATCAAAACCGGGATGAAGTAACCCACTGTCAGTTCGGGTTACTGTTCATCCGGGTGGAAAATAGGAGATTTCATGCTATAATAAAGTATTAAGCCTAGATCAAGCTAAAAGGGACCTTGTACTCATGCAAAGGAGTCCCTAATACACATAAATGGTGAGTTAATTAATTAAAAAGAAAAAGAAGAAAGAAAAGAAAAGATTTAGGGAACAGGGGAGTTGAATCAATTAAAGTTCCCTATGTTATAATTGGCACGTAGATTATAGCCCTTGATACAAGACTAAATGTATTGTAAATGCATGTCACAGTTGGGCAAGAAGCTAGGGAACAAGAGGAAGAAGTTCCCCACTGCCTGCTGTAGATTTTTGGAGGCGTATCAGGGCTGTGCCGGATTGACAGGTGAGTGGGAGTCATGTACTTTGCACTATGAGCATCCTTAATTCATTTTCATGAATGTCGCCAAGTGTGAATTGATTCCACTTGAGCATATTGATTGATATTGTAGTAGATTCCTCTATAATCTTGATTCTCTATGCTTGATTATTCTGTACATGCATTTGAGGGAACATTGAGAGGAAATACGAGGGGTTGATGAGTAATCAAATTGATTCCGAATTGTGAAATGATTTCTTTTGTAAATTGATTTCATTTCCTCCATTTCAAAGACTTGTGAGTGGTAGCCTTGATTATACTCATTTATGAGTAGTTAAATTGGATCTGAATTGTGAAATGATTTCTTTTGTAAATTGATTTCATTTCCTCTATTTCAAAGACTTGTAAGTGGTAGCCTTGATTATACTCCTTTATGAGTAATTAAATTGGATCTGAATTGTGAAATGACTTCTTTTGTAAATTGATTTTATTTCCTCTATTTCAAAGATTTGTATAGCCCATTTCAGTGGTATATTGAGTTGCATTGCACACCCTTGACCCCTCACTCCAAACCCTGATGTTAGTTATAATTGGGTCGTGGCCGAGTGAGTGGTAGTCTTGATTATGCTCCTTTTTAGTAGAGTATTGGGAGGGTGCATTATGGCATTTATGCATGGCTTGGCAGTATCTGCAGGACACCTATAGTCGATGGGGTTGAACATCGGCCTTTGTGCACATAGTAGCCTTCTGGGTGGGCGGAACCCAGTCCCTTCCTAGGGGGGACACGGCCCTAGGCGTAGGATCGGCCGGTCCTATGACTTATATTCTGCTTGCCGCCGGGCATAGTAAGACCCCGCGAGGTGCAGTATGGCTTTCCGCGGATGTAGAATTCCCGCGAGGTGCCGTTTAGTATATAGATGTGAGAGGAATCTCTGTCCTGGATACTGGCCAGCATTTACATTATCAGTATGGTGTCTTATTCTGCATATGCATGTGACAGTGGAGAGTTGTTGCTGGTTCGCCTGGGGCGTAAAACCCACCTTCCGACAGCTGTCTAGCATTTACATTATCGATATGGTGTCTTATCCTGCATATGCATGTGACAGTAGGGAGTTGTTGCTGGTTCGCCTGGGGCGTAAAACCCACCTCCCAACAGCTGTCTAGTGATGATTTACATATTGGTGTGGTGTCATATTCGATGTATTTATATGGCAGTAGGGAGTTGTTGCTGGTTCGTCTGGGGCGTAAAACCCACCTCCCGATAGCTGTCTTGTTGATGATTCAGCCTATTGACACCTGATTTATATGATTCAGTACTATGACCTATTGAGCATATTCATGGGTAGCATATATGATTACTTGATTATTCCATATGTGCTCCAGATGTGTTGATTGGGATTGTGATGATTCACTCCATATTCTCTATATTGAGTTCATGTTCATCTTGTTATTGATCTTGAGATTTCATCTCGAGCCATGATTATATTCTGTCTCATGTGCATAGTACTCTCTACTCCACTCACTGAGTATTTATATACTCACTCCCCAGTTTGGTGTTTTTGATTGCAGGGCAGGTATTGTATAAAGAGGAGCAGGATTAGTGGTTGCCTGCTAGCTATGCCGCTCCATAGTATAGTATAATGTAGATAGAGGTTTATACCTTTTGGTGTATTATAAACCTTCTATTGTATATAGTGCATAGTTACAGTCATAGATCCTGTTGTGGATATGGGTTTGACCATGGATGGATTAGGAAGCAGGTATATATATGTGTGCAGATGAGTTATATGCCTGAGATGATGTATTGCTATATATTGTCCAGGTTTATTATGTGACAGGTTATGTGATTGCTGCTCTGACAGGTAGCGTTGTTGTATGTAATGAGATAATCCTGACAGGTCACCATAGGAAAGGTGATCATTTTGTGCATGCATCATGCCAAAATTTTCAGAATTTATTTATGATTGATAGGTAGTAGGGTTCTACGTGGTGGCTGGTGGCCTTATGCCTACTCGCACCCTAGGACCGTCGCGGCGGCCCGCCGGGAACGGGGCGGGGGTCGTGACAGCCGGCCCAGAGTGCCTCCCGATACTCCGATCCGGCCTACTGGGGGGTTCGTTACTCGATCCCCCAATCCGGCGGGCTCCAAATGGAACCCTCGCCGAGGAAAAAACCACTCCCCGACCATCTCGACTTCAACCTCGCCCATGGTAGACCCAAACTCGCCTGGACCAGAACCCATTGGAAAAGAAGAAAGGAAGGAAAAGAAAACTCTGAACGAACGAAAAAGACCTGACAGAGGTTCACCGGAGATCGGTTACTTCGGACTGAGAAGAAGGAAGGAGGGAGATGCAGGCAACAGGGGGAGGCGACTGGCGAGGGATGTATATATATATATATATATATCCCCCGCCGACGGCCCGGATCTGCAAACCGGAGCGCTGCCCCCCGCTCAGATCGTGACACGCGTCAACCTAAAAACTAAAGGCGCCGCATTCACTCCGTACCGACACTCCGAATACAGAAGCGTCGCGTCGGATCGTGTAGTCTCATCATGAGCCCACGACGCGAGGACGCTTCGAAAAACGAAAGGGTACCCTGATGAAACGTTTTTGGAGAAAGAGGCGCCGCCTATTTAAGGCACCTGGAAACGCGCGATAATTCGAAATTTCCTTAAAGCATAACCGAAACTACTTCCCGCGCTCGAACTCCCGAGCAGCTCGAGCTCGGAAGTCGGGGGTAGTGTTAAGGGAAAAAACATCGCCATACTTCGGTGAGCAGATGTCACGACCCCCGCCCCGTTCCCGGCGGGCCGCCGCGACGGTCCTAGGGTGCGGGTAGGCATAAGGCCACCAGCCACCGCGTAGAACCCTACTACCTATCAATCATCAATAAATCTTGAAAAATTTGGCATGATGCATGCACAAAATGATCACTTTTTCTATAGTGACCTGTCAGGATTATCTCAATACATACAACACACTACCTGTCAGAGCAGCAATCACATAATCCGTCACATAATGAACCTGGACAATATATATCAATACATTATCTCAGGCATATAACTCATATGTATAAAAATCTGGTTCCCATTCCATCCATGGTCAAACCCATATCCACAACAGGATCTATGACTGTAACTATGCACTATATACAATAGAAGGTTTATAATACACCAAAAGGTATAAACCTCTATCTACATTATACTATACTATACTATGGAGCGGCACAGCTAGCAGGCAACCACTAATCCTGCTCTTCTCTATACAATACCTGCCCTGCAATCAAAAACACCAAACTGGGGAGTGAGTATATAAATACTCAGTGAGTGGAGTAGAGAGTACTATGCACATGAGACAGAATATAATCATGGCTCGAGATGAAATCTCAAGATCAATAACAAGATGAACATGAACTCAACATAAAGAATATGGAGTAAATCATCAATATCACCACAATCAATATCAACTCATCTGAAGCATATATGGAATAATCAAGTCAACATATATGCTACTCATGAATATGTTCAACAGGTCATAGTACTGAATCATATAAATCAGGTGTCAATAGGCTGAATCATCAACAAGACAGCTATCGGGAGGTGGGTTTTACGCCCCAGGCGAACCAGCAACAACTCCCTACTGCCATATGCATACATCGAATATGACACCACACCAATATGTAAATCATCACTAGACAGCTGTCGGAAGGTGGGTTTTACGCCCCAGGCGAACCAGCAACAACTCCCTACTGTCACATGCATATGCAGGATAAGACACCATACTGATAACATAAATGCTAGACAGCTATCGGGAGGTGGGTTTTACGCCCCAGGCGAACCAGCAACAACTCCCTACTGTCACATGCATATGCAGGATAAGACACCACACTGATCATATAAATGCTGGCCAGTATCCAGAACAGAAATCCATCTCACATCTACATACTAAACGGCACCTTGCGGGAATTCTACATCCGCGGAAAGCCATACTGCACCTCGCGGGGTCTTACTATGCCCGGCGGCAAGCAGAATATAAGTCGTAGGACCGGCCGATCCTACGCCTAGGGCCGTGTCCCCCCCTAGGAAGGGACTGGGCTCCGCCCACCCAGAAGGCTACTATGTGCACAAAGGCCGATGTTCAACCCCATCGACTATAGGTGTCCTGCAGATACTGCCAAGCCATGCATAAATGCCATAATGCACCCTCCCAATACTCTACTAAAAAGGAGTATAATCAAGATTACCACTCACTCGACTCCGACCCAATCATAAACTAACATTAGGGTTGGGAGTGAGGGGTCAAGGGTGTGCAATGCAACTCAATATACCACTGAAATGGGCTCTACAAATCTTTGAAATAGAGGAAATGGAATCAATTTACAAAAGAAGTCATTTCACAATTCAGATCAAATTTAACTACTCATAAAGGAGTATAATCAAGGCTACCACTCATAAGTCTTTGAAATATAGGAAATGAAATCAGTTTACAAAAGAAATCATTTCACAATTCGGAATCAATTTGATTACTCATCAACCCCTCGTAATTCCTCTCAATGTTCCCTCAAATGCATGTACAGAATAATCAAGCATAGAGAATCAAGATTATAGAGGAATCTACTATAACAATTAATCAATAAGCTCAGGTGGAATCAAGTCACACTTGGCAACATTCATGAAAATGAATTAAGGATGCTCATGGTGCAAAGTACATGACTCCCACTCACCTGCCAATCCGGCACGGCCTCGATACGCCTCTAGAATTCTACAGCAGGCAGTGGGGAACTTCTTCCTCTCGTTCCCTAGCTTCTTGCCCAACTGTGACATGCATTTACCATACATTTAGTCTTGTATCAAGGTCATAATCTACGTGCCAATTATAATATAGGGAACTTTTAATTGATTCAACTCCCCCGTTCCCTAAATCTTTTCTTTTCTTTCTCTTTTTCTTTTTCTAATTAATTAACTCACCATTTATGTGTATTAGGGACTCCTTTGCATGAGTACAAGGTCCCTTTTAGCTTGATCTAGGCTTAATACTCTATTATAGCATGAAATCCCCTATTTTCCACCCGGATGAACAGTAACCCGGACCGACAGCCGGTTACTTCATCCCGGGTTTGATCCACTTTCCAGACTCCAAATTTAATGAAATTTTTACCTAACATTCTACACTCATAGAGGATTCCAAAGAGATAACATGCATCATCATCGGAGGCCGTTTGACCCCCTAAATAATTCACCAAAGTTGGGACTTCGACACAGTTTTTCCGTAGTGCCGGAAAAATTTATTAAAATCCGATTCTTCCTCTTTTAACCGCCTCTACAACCCTTATCCGACCCCTCTAGACTATATTCACCCTTTGTATAGCCTAATGTTATCAAAAGACTAGATAGGGATGGACATTTACCTTTTTCTTTTTGGAAATCGAGGTCCTTGCGTAGAGGGGAAGGAGATCTACGTTTTTCCCTTCAGCTGGAAGTGCAACCGGGATCCCTTTCCTCCTCGAATCCCCTTCCTCTTCTTCTTTCTTCTTCTTCTTCTTCTCTTTTTCTTTCTTTCTTTCCTCTGTTTCACGCCTGAGAACCCCCTCCCTCTTTCTCTCGGTTTCACCAGCTCAAACCCTCCAATTAAATCACATCAAAACACTATTCACCCTTTGTTTAATATTATTAAATTCCCATTTTGCCCCTAACACTTCAACATATCTACCGTTATGCCATTAACTTTTGATTCCTTCCAATTTTACTCTTACCACTTCAATGCATCTACAACTATGCCATTATCTTTTGATTCCTTCCAATTTTACCCCTTATATCAATTTTAAAGGACTATTCTATCCCTTTTTATATATAAAAAAAAAAAATTTGGGGTTATTACATCCTCCCCCCCTTATATAAAATTCGTCCTCGAATTTAAAAGAGTAAATTACCTGTCATAGCTGCATTCGATGTCTGTGCCTCCTGTGGATTTACCGTGAACACCCTTCCTTGCCCTCTGCCTACTGGAGCTGACAGTTGAGATGGTCCAGCACTCTGCTGTGATGCTAGTGTCTGACCTCTGCCTCTGCCTACAGGCCCCCTACTACTAGGCCTGTCCATCTACACAGAAGGGTAGGATGCCAAAGGCACAAACTGCTGGGTGGCACCCTGCAGGCATTCTCTGGCAAAATGACCCGGCTGTCCACATCTGTAGCACACTCCCTGACCCATTCTGCATCTGCCAGGGTGCTGCTTCCCACATATGCCACACACTGGCCATGATTGGAACCCAGATTCAGTTCTGGCTATAGTGACTGGAGGACGAGGTACTGATGGTAGAAAAGTATCTTGTGATTGACCTCTTTCCCTCCATTTCCTCTTACGTGGGGTAGGTGGAGCTGAGCGTACAGACTGCTCCGTCGGGCCCTCCGAGAGATCTACTCCCTCAGATCTATCTTTACTGCTTTGCTCCTTCCCCACACTCATTTTTCTCTGTTCTCTTTCAGCTCTTTCTTCTTTGTTTCTGGTCTTCCACTGTTTTGCTTTATCAATCAGCCTAGACAAGGTGGGGACCTCTACTGCCAGTACTGCATTATAAAGCGGGAAAATCAGACCTCGTCTGAACCTTTCTATCCTAGCAACTTCAGTGGGGATGATGTAAGGAGCATACTTCCCCAATCTAGTGAACTCACGAGCGTACTCAGATACGCTCATTCCGGGCATCTGCTTCAGCCTCTCAAACTGAAGAGCCCGATTCTGCCTCTCAGCCGGAGACAAAAACTCATCCATCACTGCTTGCCTGAACTCTTCCCAGGTTGGAGGATTCCTACTGTACAATCTGTCCTCCACTTGTCTCTGGTATCAGTCCCAGGCATCTTCCTTCATTGTAAGCCCTACAAGTTCTATAGCTCTTGCATCAGAACAGGGCAGTCTCCGTATCATCTTTTCAGTCTCCTCCAGAAATCTCTGAGGATCTTCACCTTCTTCCCCCTTAAACTCCGGGGTTCTGAGCCTCAGAAATTCTTGTACAGTAATCCCCTCATCATCTAGAGCTCGCCTGGCCAAACTTCTTGGCACAGGTACAGGAGGTGGGATGGATACTACTGACGGGGCAGGAGATTTCCCCCGAACAATCTGCTCCCTCAGAGCCTGATTCTCCGCCAGTAACTGTTCCATCAATGCATCTCTACTTCCTACATCTCCTTGATCATCAACCCTCCGTCTATCAGCAGGAGGAGGTTTTTCTCTTTGGGGCTCGACATGTGCAGAACCCGCATCCAATGCTATATCTGGCTCCATCCTCCTTCCAGGACGAGCAGGTCCTCTCCTTGGAGGTATTCTTTATATCTCTCTAAAAAAGTCAAAAAGAGAGGATGGTCGTTACACACTGAGTCATGATATATTTTACTGAGTTGTAAATGACTCATAAAATAACATACAGAAAAATCCTATGCTCCATAGTATAATCCTATACTTAATCCTGACTCATCCTATTGCTCTGACAGGACTCTTCTTAACCTTTGCTCTGATACCAAGCTTTGTCACGACCCCCGCCCCGTTCCCGGCGGGCCGCCGCGACGGTCCTAGGGTGCGGGTAGGCATAAGGCCACCAGCCACCGCGTAGAACCCTACTACCTATCAATCATCAATAAATCTTGAAAAATTTGGCATGATGCATGCACAAAATGATCACTTTTTCTATAGTGACCTGTCAGGATTATCTCAATACATACAACACACTACCTGTCAGAGCAGCAATCACATAATCCGTCACATAATGAACCTGGACAATATATATCAATACATTATCTCAGGCATATAACTCATATGTATAAAAATCTGGTTCCCATTCCATCCATGGTCAAACCCATATCCACAACAGGATCTATGACTGTAACTATGCACTATATACAATAGAAGGTTTATAATACACCAAAAGGTATAAACCTCTATCTACATTATACTATACTATACTATGGAGCGGCACAGCTAGCAGGCAACCACTAATCCTGCTCTTCTCTATACAATACCTGCCCTGCAATCAAAAACACCAAACTGGGGAGTGAGTATATAAATACTCAGTGAGTGGAGTAGAGAGTACTATGCACATGAGACAGAATATAATCATGGCTCGAGATGAAATCTCAAGATCAATAACAAGATGAACATGAACTCAACATAAAGAATATGGAGTAAATCATCAATATCACCACAATCAATATCAACTCATCTGAAGCATATATGGAATAATCAAGTCAACATATATGCTACTCATGAATATGTTCAACAGGTCATAGTACTGAATCATATAAATCAGGTGTCAATAGGCTGAATCATCAACAAGACAGCTATCGGGAGGTGGGTTTTACGCCCCAGGCGAACCAGCAACAACTCCCTACTGCCATATGCATACATCGAATATGACACCACACCAATATGTAAATCATCACTAGACAGCTGTCGGAAGGTGGGTTTTACGCCCCAGGCGAACCAGCAACAACTCCCTACTGTCACATGCATATGCAGGATAAGACACCATACTGATAACATAAATGCTAGACAGCTATCGGGAGGTGGGTTTTACGCCCCAGGCGAACCAGCAACAACTCCCTACTGTCACATGCATATGCAGGATAAGACACCACACTGATCATATAAATGCTGGCCAGTATCCAGAACAGAAATCCATCTCACATCTACATACTAAACGGCACCTCGCGGGAATTCTACATCCGCGGAAAGCCATACTGCACCTCGCGGGGTCTTACTATGCCCGGCGGCAAGCAGAATATAAGTCGTAGGACCGGCCGATCCTACGCCTAGGGCCGTGTCCCCCCTAGGAAGGGACTGGGCTCCGCCCACCCAGAAGGCTACTATGTGCACAAAGGCCGATGTTCAACCCCATCGACTATAGGTGTCCTGCAGATACTGCCAAGCCATGCATAAATGCCATAATGCACCCTCCCAATACTCTACTAAAAAGGAGTATAATCAAGATTACCACTCACTCGACTCCGACCCAATCATAAACTAACATTAGGGTTGGGAGTGAGGGGTCAAGGGTGTGCAATGCAACTCAATATACCACTGAAATGGGCTCTACAAATCTTTGAAATAGAGGAAATGGAATCAATTTACAAAAGAAGTCATTTCACAATTCAGATCAAATTTAACTACTCATAAAGGAGTATAATCAAGGCTACCACTCATAAGTCTTTGAAATATAGGAAATGAAATCAATTTACAAAAGAAATCATTTCACAATTCGGAATCAATTTGATTACTCATCAACCCCTCGTAATTCCTCTCAATGTTCCCTCAAATGCATGTACAGAATAATCAAGCATAGAGAATCAAGATTATAGAGGAATCTACTATAACAATTAATCAATAAGCTCAGGTGGAATCAAGTCACACTTGGCAACATTCATGAAAATGAATTAAGGATGCTCATGGTGCAAAGTACATGACTCCCACTCACCTGCCAATCCGGCACGGCCTCGATACGCCTCTAGAATTCTACAGCAGGCAGTGGGGAACTTCTTCCTCTCGTTCCCTAGCTTCTTGCCCAACTGTGACATGCATTTACCATACATTTAGTCTTGTATCAAGGTCATAATCTACGTGCCAATTATAATATAGGGAACTTTTAATTGATTCAACTCCCCCGTTCCCTAAATCTTTTCTTTTCTTTCTCTTTTTCTTTTTCTAATTAATTAACTCACCATTTATGTGTATTAGGGACTCCTTTGCATGAGTACAAGGTCCCTTTTAGCTTGATCTAGGCTTAATACTCTATTATAGCATGAAATCCCCTATTTTCCACCCGGATGAACAGTAACCCGGACCGACAGCCGGTTACTTCATCCCGGGTTTGATCCACTTTCCAGACTCCAAATTTAATGAAATTTTTACCTAACATTCTACACTCATAGAGGATTCCAAAGAGATAACATGCATCATCATCGGAGGCCGTTTGACCCCCTAAATAATTCACCAAAGTTGGGACTTCGACACAGTTTTTCCGTAGTGCCGGAAAAATTTGTTAAAATCCGATTCTTCCTCTTTTAACCGCCTCTACAACCCTTATCCGACCCCTCTAGACTATATTCACCCTTTGTATAGCCTAATGTTATCAAAAGACTAGATAGGGATGGACATTTACCTTTTTCTTTTTGGAAATCGAGGTCCTTGCGTAGAGGGGAAGGAGATCTACGTTTTTCCCTTCAGCTGGAAGTGCAACCGGGATCCCTTTCCTCCTCGAATCCCCTTCCTCTTCTTCTTTCTTCTTCTTCTTCTTCTCTTTTTCTTTCTTTCTTTCCTCTGTTTCACGCCTGAGAACCCCCTCCCTCTTTCTCTCGGTTTCACCAGCTCAAACCCTCCAATTAAATCACATCAAAACACTATTCACCCTTTGTTTAATATTATTAAATTCCCATTTTGCCCCTAACACTTCAACATATCTACCGTTATGCCATTAACTTTTGATTCCTTCCAATTTTACCCTTACCACTTCAATGCATCTACAACTATGCCATTATCTTTTGATTCCTTCCAATTTTACCCCTTATATCAATTTTAAAGGACTATTCTATCCCTTTTTATATATAAAAAAAAAAAATTTGGGGTTATTACAGCAGACCCCCCCAAGCGGGGGTCAACCGAGCAGATCCCCCGAGCGGGGGTGGCCCAGCCCGCGCGTCCAGCGCTGACGGGGGGAGACTGGTGCCCTCACGGGTTTGCCCTTCAAAAGGCGCCTCGAGAGGAAAGGATTTCCACCCCCCCATTTAAGGCATGGAACTTTTCCGCTACTAGCCGATGTGGGACTAAATTCAAGGCCCCCTCCCCTCCCCACAACACCCTTCATTTTGTAGGAGGAAGACTAGATGTATCAGTTGAGGTCGTCCCAGTGAGGTCGTCCCGCTCTGATACCATGATATGAAGATTGAGAAGAGAACAGAGGAAGAAGATGAAATGTAGAAGAAGAAGAATATATTTTCATTACCCATCGCACATCGGTTTACTTGATAGGGTATATATAGAGATCGGAGAGATCATAGTTGTCAGAAGGTTGTTAGGATTTTGTTGCCCAGCTGGTTTGTTGAAGATCCTTTAGACACAACGCTGTTTAGGAGAACGTTTCACCGAAACATTTGAGCCGGGACGTGTGTTGAAGTGCAAAGCTTAACCCGATGGCTTTGTCCAGCTGGTCATGAGCTGGTCCGCTGGTAAGGGCTTCATTGGGTGACGCAGGAATGGTCTCGAGCTTGCAATCTCCTGAGAATAATTGGGCAGCATTGTTGTGATCGGCAATGTTCGACATGTTGACGAGCTGCAGGAGGGTTCTTTCAATTTCCTCACCATTGCTCCATTCATGGACCTCAGCCTTGAGCTGCTGAGGGTTGTCGCAGATGAGCTGCCACAGAGGGTAATTCTTCCTTGGCATGGCATAGTCTTCTTCACTGAACTTGAGAGAAGGGCAGTAGTCACCCTTCCCGTCGCCCAGGTAAATGAATCGCTTCTTTCCATCTGCAGGGGCCTGTGCTTGGATTCGTTCGATGATCTTGCCCTGTATTTGGCAAAAAATCAGGATTAGATTGGCAGCCAAAAGAATAAAAGAATCAAGAGCCAGAACAGGGCTATAGCAACTCAAGGCCCTGTTAATCTCTAAATACATTATTTTCAGTTATATTGCAAATGTATTGGTGGAATTTCGATAAGAGGATTCTAAATTAGATTACGATGGTCTGGACGTCTACGTCAATGCTTTCTGTTTACTTTGTTCAAAAAGGAGGGCCAAAGTAGGAAACTGGCTAAACTCTATTTTAAACCTTCAAAGTTCGAAACAAATTACCGTTACTCTCTTTTTCTTTCCCTAAAACATTATGGAAAGGAGGATGAAGAAAAGCCACCACTTAAATATCAGAGAAAATTATAGAACTTTAGAACCATTAATGAAGTTATGGCTTGAAGAGGCACTATACATCATACTGAATAAATAATTAAGCAAAGAAGGTTTTCTTAAAAAAATAGTTACCTTGCACATGTTTGGAGGGCAGAGGCTGCAGCCATGAGAAGAGGTGGTGAAGTCATGGTAAGGGAAGATCCTGAGCCTCCCCTCCTCGTCCATATAGCTTGGATTGGTATTGATCTCCGAGAAATACTCAAGAAGCCCATGGTGTTTGAGGACTGTCACGACGAAGAAGAGGTTGGCATCACTCACCACCCTCAGATCACACCTAAACCAAAAGAAGAACAAGCCATCAATGGCGTACAGCACAACATAATGCCTGAACAATGGAAAAGGACCCGACCAAAACAAGAAAGCGTACCCAAGATCATAAGCCGATTTGATGGCCGTGATGACGTGAGGGTCCAATGGAGCCCTTTTCAGGCAATCTGCAATTTCTTCGATGGTCTTCCCCTGTAAATGTAGCTCCTTCATCATCCTGTCCTGCAAGAGTTGCGAAGCATAAGGTGAGTTGAGTATGATATATAGGGAAGAAGAGAGCAGTGTTCGCGAGAGATATTGGTGCTCAAACCATGAGAGAATTCCACGGCATGGTCGGGAGGAGGTGCTCATAAAGCTCGGTGGCGCCGAGCTGGTCGACGACCCAGTTATCGCTGTCGCAGTCGATGATCGTCTTGTCGAAGTCGAACATCACGACGATCCTCGCCATTGAATCGAGATCAAGCTGAAGAAACCTTTGGAACTATGAGATTTTTGAGGTCCCAATGGATTTGGGGAGGGGCATATATAGGGAGCGGAAGATGCCAAAGGAATATTACGCGCCATGTATCGTGATGGGAATAAAACTCAGTGGAATCCTATTATGGGTTGGTTTTCTTTTTTTGAATATCTGTGGGTTTATACTAAAGGTGGGTGGAATAACCGGTTCGGGTGGGATAGGATGGGGATTCTCGGGAGGAGCACGGATCCTTTTTGCGGGAACGCGTGCATCGCACGCCGTCACATAATCTCACGGGTTTTGAGCCGTTGGACGGGGGAATATTCCGCATAGGAGCTTCGGAATCTTTCCGGTTCTTTACATAATTTGTTGAGTTATTTTTAGATAGATACCCTTCTAAATATCAGATTTTATATAAATATCCTTCTAAAATTGATATTTGTATGCATACTCTCATAAAATTTTATTATTTTACAAATGCTCCTCATATAACGATTGTTCTAATGATATTAAGAAAAATTATATTTATATTAATTAAAAATAAAATAAAATTTTAAAATTCCTTACTGTCCTTGTCTTTTTCTCCTACCGTCAGAGATCTTCATCCATGGCTCTCTGGAACTCTAACTGTGCATTTTTCAATCCAAAAAGGCCATTCTGTCCCAACGGAACGGTATCAGCTGTTTGATACCGGTCCTTTTTTCAGCAATCCGGATCTGCCAAAATCCAGACTTCATTTCAAACTTGCTAAAGATCGGCAGGATCTTTCTCAGGACTACCGTCCTGCCTCAGCCGGCACCGATCTATTTGCATGTCTACCCATTAAGAATATTTTAGTCATTTTAATTTAAAATTATTAATTTTTTAGCATCGTTAGATAGCATAGGTACATATGAAAAAAAACAAAAATAAAAATAGAGTATAATAGCAAAACAAGTGTTTTACGAGGATATACATACAAATATCAATTTTGGAAAGGTATTCATGAAAAATCCGATATTTAGGAGGGTATTCATGCAAAAAAATCCTAATTTGTTTTAGTGCAAGGAGAAGGAAGAAGCAAAACATACACGACTAGTTTGAATTGCGAGAAAAGAAGAAAAAACTATTTTTTTAAAAAAAAGAATCAACTTGCTTTGAGATCTATTCGATGGGTGATCCAACGGTGGAATTGCATGAAGGACGGTGGATCCTTCTTTCGAGTGAAAAAGATACGATGCCAACCGGTTGAAGGTGTGGAGTTGCTGACTTGCTGTAACCATGGATGCAAATAAAAGGAGCTCAAGTTTCCCCATATTTAGCGGTGGAAGGGAGGGGGGCTCAGCCTGTACCTTCTTTGGCGAAAACTGGAGGGAAAAGGGAGTGGAAGATGCGGTTGACGGTTTACGCCCAGGGATTAGCTTATGCTGCTAAATATGGTTTTGGCTCCGCGCCGATACGAATTCTTATGGGAGCCTACTGTTTCTCAAGCAAATTCATGAGACAGGGAAGCAATGCTTCGTTAACCAAGAAAAATTACTCGAGAAAGTTACCACGTTGCTTCATCGTGGGGGCATTTGGTAACCCTAACAGAATCACCACAGTGATCTAAAATCCCCGATGATTCAAATACTAGGATGATTTGATCCCAGTGATCTAAGATCAATATGTTTAGTAGACCATGGTTCAGTGATTAAAAATCTCAGGGTATCCATAAGTAACTTGTTTGGTATGGTACGGAGATCTAAGATTACTGACCACATAATACCACAAATACCCCTGATATATCTTAGATGGATTTTTTATATATTTTTAATTCTCATGAATCAAAAATGTAAATCAATATGTTAATTCCTATAATAGCTCCATAGTTTTGTCACATATTCTACTTTTAGTAGCCCTTATCATATAGTTATTAATCATATAAAATATATTATGATAAAATATTAATATATTTATAGAATATATTAATTATTAATATATTCTATAAAAATATATTTATTACTCCTATAAATTATTAATCTCATAAAAATATGTTATTTTTCATTATAAAATTAATATTTTTATTTATACTTATGATAGATTTTTAATACTAATAATTATTTTGATGAGGAAAATAAGATAAATAGGAGTAATATATTAAATATTTTCATTATATAAATATAAAATATAATAATATATTTCTACTATAATTTAAAATTATCCTTCAATAATAATAGGATAATAATATGATTAGTAATATATTATACTATAATATATCATTAATATAATATATAATATCAACATAATATTATATATAACATTGACATAATGTATTGATGGTATATTGATATATCAATTTTTTTGCTAAATTGAGGGATATTTTTGTCTTTAACTTTCAACCCAGGATCACTGCCCTGGGGTAATCTTAGATTTCCGACCTCAAGGACGGATATCCTCACCGAGTTGGGTGGTGATTTGAGGAGTGGAGGTGATTTAGGATCATCGCCACATAGGATCACCGTGGTGCAACCAAACACGGTGATCTCATCACCTCCACCCACATCACTCTTAATCCTGGAACGATTACCCCATATCAAACGCTCCCTATGGGGTACAATTGACGATGCCTGTTCAAAGGCAGCGACGAGAATACAAACACGCGCTGAGGCCTGAGTGTCTTTTTGAGTTACTCAAAGCATTTTCCAACACCGAATATGTGCCATAAAATTGCTTGATAGGAGGTGTTTGGGGCGCCAATATACCTAGTTGGACGGTCATAGTCAAAAATACAGAGTTTGTGAAGAGAATACGTTTATGATGTTTTCCTATTACTGGCTGGGCATAAATAGCCACTGTACAAAGCTTTAGATCCTATAGTTTAGGACTGATTGACTAACTGTAAGGAAACTACAGCTGTCAAGATATAATCACATATTTACAGGGATTCTAGTAATTCTAGTCTATCTGTACAGCTAGCAGTAGAGACAAATTAGGGGCTAGAATATTGGAGAACCAACTTGGAGATAATTACTCCTGATTGTCAACACTCCCCCTCAAGTTGGTGCATAGATGTCGCTTATGCCTAGTTTGTCAAGACAGTCATTAAATGCTTGGTTTGACACTGCCTTGGTCAGCACATCAGCAAGCTGGTCTTGAGATCGAACATGAGGAACTTCAATCAATTTTTCATCCAGTTTCTCCTTGATAAAATGCCTATCAACCTCAACATGTTTAGTTCGATCATGTTGGACAGGATTATGAGCAATATCACATGCTGCCTTGTTATCACAATATAACTTCATGGGGCTGACTTGCTTAATATGTAAATCTTGCATCAGATTTCTGATCCACAACATTTCGCATATTGCCTTAGCCATTCCTCTGTATTCAGCTTCAGCACTAGATCTCGCAACTACCTCCTGTTTTTTACTTCACCAAGTAACCAAATTTCCTCCTACAAACGTGAAATAGCCAGATGTAGAACGTCTATCTTGAACAGACCCAGCCCAATCTGCATCTGTATAACCGTTAATATCCA